>NC_044500.1:10103040-10150540 GCF_902362185.1 Chanos chanos | reverse complement strand
GCTCGGTCGATAAGCTGTAACGAATGGAGCCCTTCAGTGACAACAGAGGTGTGAGAACTAGACAACTGAGGTGTGAGACACAGAGGTGCCCGCTGTTGGGCCCAGAAGTGGATAAAGATGAAGTTCTCATTCTGTCACTTCTCCGTTCTCTCGTCCTCACTTTATCTCCCTTCTTCTTATTCTTTCATGGCATGACACACTTCTCCCTCGCTCCCTGGCCCCAGGCAACTGGCCTCCTGAGGGCTGTGATGGATTAAGGGGGGAAGAAATGTGTGTGTGTGTGTGTGTGTGTGTGTGTGTGTGAGAGAGAGAGAAAGAGTGTGTATGTGTGTGTGTGTGTTGGTGTGGGTACTGGCATGAGAAGAGACAGTTGAGGGGCTGATTCAGTGTCCAGTCATTTATCTCCGTCTTTAGGGGCCTCTCTGAGTTATTACCTGCCAGGCATGAGGACACGGGCCTATCATGAAGCTCCGGAGGGAGGCCCACCACGGAGCTCCGCAGAGGGGCCCATAATGGAGCTTCACGGCGAGGCTCACTATGGAAGCTCAGAAGTGAGGCCCATCACGGAGCTCCACAGTGAGGCCTATTGTGGAAAAGTGTAGTAGTGAGGCCAATCAGAGACGTATGTGGCAAAAAGGAAAAAGCTGCAGCGGAACCATGAAAACTAACTCTCACTCCCTTTTGTTTATCAGGCGTAACAGTCTAAATTAAACTCAGGAGGAACTCTATCTCTCTCTTTATTTCATTGAATCCATGTATAGCATATCTGGGAGTTTTTTAATGAAGTTTAAAGCAAACGGTTTTCTTTTTACTCTGTTCATTGTAGTGTGATATCAGGCTAATGGTAACACTCACTGCAAGAGCCTCATGGTGGCAGCAGCAGACAGGAAAGGGGGGAGAAAAAGGAAAAAAAAAAACAACGAACAGGCGGCTGTTTCTCGAGTGTGCGTGCGTGCATGTGTTTTGTGTATGAGCGAGAGAGAGAGAAAGAGAATGAGAACGAGTGAGTGTGATACTTTTAGACTCATGAATTAAATATTCTTGCGCTTGTGCTTTTTTCTAACAAAAAAAAAAAAAAGTACTCCTGGCAGAATTTGGACTCACTTGCCCAAACAGCTGTGCTTATGTGTGTGTGTGTGTGTGTGTGTGTGTGTGAGTAGATCAATGTGAGATGGGTTTGTCCTCATTCTCAGGGCTTGAAAAAGACATTTGTCTTCAGTGTCAGCAGAAAGCTGAATATTGATTTCTGATCGGCCCTCTAGAGAGCCTCACTTGCCCTTTTCAGTTATCTGTCAATCATATACAAACCACACCTCTTACAAGTCTCATTACATCAGCTGTTTACTGGTTAGGGTTTTGAATTCCCTAAAGGATTGTTCTCAAAGTACAGCAGTCATGTTTACACGTTCTCAAATCCAATGACGCTTTTGGAAATTCACCATACAGTTATTCGTACTTTCTTTAAAACCTTTCTCTCTACCCCTCATCATGTTATATCTTCTTCTTCACACATGGGGACACCTCTTCTTCTCCCATGTCTCGTTAGTAAGGTGTCTAGAAGTTCTGCTCATACTAGATGTTGCTAGGATGTCTAGATGCCATACTTTGAGCACTTTGGTTTTTCTTTTTTTGTTTTGTTTTGTTTTTTTGGAACGTGTGAGCGATGTGTGTGTGCGTTTAATTTTTATTTTCAGGTTTGGCACACAGAGGGTTTGAATTTATATCAGAGTGCTATTTCTTTCAGTCTCCTGTGGTGAGATGAGCTTCACTGAGATGAAAGTCTTGGCTTTTGTTTGTCGTGAGGTACAAGGGGACCAGCAGGGAGCACAAGTTTAATTGAAGGCGTGAGTGGGACACATCGCATGCTGTGACCTCAGACAAGTTGTGGATCTTTGGGGAGGCTGTTGTGCACCCTCCTGCACACGTGTGTGTGTGTGTGTGTGTGTGTGTGTGTGTGTGTGAGAGAGAGAGTGAGAGAGAGAGAAATATGTTTCTCTTTGTGTTAGAGGTTTTTTTTTGTTGTTAAAGTGTGAGTGTGCATCTGTGTGTGTGTGTCTCTGTTGTGTGTTTTTCTGAAAGTATATTGTGTGTGATGGGTAGTTTTATCTCCATGACCTAGTTATTGAACTGTGGAAAAGGTCTTTTTTTAGTGTAAATAGGGATTAATAACACACACGCACACACACAGATCTGAATCCGATGTCCCACATTTCGGAAGATCGATACCTTAAGCCCATCTCATTGGTTCTATTCATGAAGCTTCAGAGGGGAACAAATTAGAAAAAACTGGAGTTTACCTCAAAACAGACCCAACACCCAACAACATAAAGATAGATGCGTAACCATAGAGATACTACTGCTATTGTGTGGTTGTAGGCATAGAAACACCGCCCTGGCACCACGGCAGTCTGGGATGCAGCTGTGTGTGTCCGTCTGTCTGGGTATATATTACGTGCTTGTCGTAGTGTGGATAGTATGAATGGAAAATGACTTTGAACATTTCAGAAGTAATCTAAAGGGGAAAAACTCCCTTTTCTCCCCTCTCTCTCTCTCTCTCTCTCTCTCTCTCAGTTGTTTTGGCAGTGTTAGTTCCGCGGTTGGATCTGGTCATCTCCTTGGTGGGAGCAGTGAGCAGCTCCGCTCTCGCTCTTATTTTTCCTCCCCTGGTGGAGCTGATGTGTCTCTCCGCCCGTCCTTCACCATTTCTGCTTCTCAAGGATCTATCAATCGCTCTCCTGGGCTTCATTGGCTTCTTGACGGGGACCTACGTCACAATGGAGGAGATCATTTACCCTGATAACCAGGGATGCACTCCAGTACAGAACTCTCCTAGCTGGACTACACCAGCGTCGCTGCTCCATCAGTGACCCCACCCACATCTATACATGCACGCACACATACTTACAGAGACACTCATGCACAGAGAATGCACTACCTCTCCCTTTCTCTCTCTCTCTCTCTCACACACACTCACACACACACACACACATGCACAGACTACGTTTCAGGTAATGCACTACCTCTCTCTCTCCTCCACTCACCCAAACATAAAGACTACATTCCAGATAATGCTCTATTTCCCATCCACACACACACACAAAGACAAAGACTACATTCCAGAGGATGCTCTACTTCTTAACCACACACACACACACACGCGTACAGACACACACACAACATTCCAGAGGATGCTCTACTTCTCAACCTCACAAACACACACGCACGCGCACACACAACATTCCAGAGGATGCTCTGCTTCTCCAACACACACACACACACACACACACACAAAGACAAAGACTGCATTCCAGAGGATGCTCTGCTTCTCCAACACACACACAAAGACAAAGACTGCATTCCAGAGGATGCTCTGCTTCTCCAACACACACACACACACAAAGACAAAGACTGCATTCCAGAGGATGCTCTGCTTCTCCAACACACACACAAAGACAAAGACTGCATTCCAGAGGATGCTCTGCTTCTCCAACACATACACACACACAAAGACAAAGACTGCATTCCAGAGGATGCTCTACTTCTCTCTCTCTGTCACACACACACACACACACACATGAAGACAGAGAAAACATACCAGAGGATGCACTACCTCTATCCCTCACATACATTTCCTTTATACACTATACATTGTCATATTGTACCAATAATCACAAGCTAAACTTATTTTATACTCTCCCTGCATTCACTGTCTCACACACACACACACACACACACACACGGAGTTGTAATCACACAAAGCTCCCCGCAGGCAGAGTGACACGTGGAGACAAGCATTCAGTCTTATTGGAGCTGAGTCTTTCTTTATGGTTCATTTTCTGTTTCATTCTGCCTACACACACAGCTGGGCCCTGAGGTGTGTGTGTGTGTGTGTGTGTGTGTCTGTCTCTCTCTCTATGTGTGTTTATGTGCATGCACATGTGAGCGAGTGTCAGATTCGATTTGAACGCGTGTGTATGCGAGCGTACATACACACAAGCATATGCAGAGGTATTCTTGACTGCCTTATAGACTAAGATAACCCCCTGTGTTGTCAAACATTTTAAAACAATGCTACACACTGGACTATGCTGCGTAACACTACATTTGGACTGAGAAACTTTACACACTCGACGGTCTTGGGGTTCTCGTGAATGTAATTTTATTCTCTTATAATGTAGTTCAATTAATAAATTCATGTTCTTATAACCCAGAGGATAAAAGACTCATATTAAATTTTATTATATAATCCTGGAGTCAGTCTGCTCGTCTTTGACACAAAGCTTTTAGTATGAGATGAGATATTAAAGATTTTTCAAACATTTGAGATGTTTTTTTTTGTTTGTTTTTTTTTTAATCTGTGGGATTTTGAAGAGGTAACAATTATTTTGCCTTTTTTTTTCAGCGTATTCACATTAATTGTACCAGTGGGTGTATATAACTTTTTTTTTTTCTCGAACTAATTTGTATTTATTTATTTTTGTTATGCCAAAGTAGTTTTTTTTTTTTATAGGAAAAAAAGTCTTATTTGAATGAAGATTCTTATTTCTCCTTTGAGGAAAAATAAACTGAGGCAGAGAAGAGATTCTAGAGTTTTCTCTGTGTAGTGACATGAAAGCTGCTTGAGTTTAGATGATGGGATTTCAAAGTAAGCAACTTACACTGCATTCACAGACCGTTTTTTTTTCTCCCTCTTTCTTTCTTTCTTTCTTTCTTTTTTTTTAATTCACTTTTTCACAGATTGTGTCTTATGGGTCCAGACAATAATTGTATATTTCTTTTCAAAAAGTAACTGACAGAAACATGAACTTCATCCTAATGGTGATTTCTGTATATAACGATTTCCGTCTGACTATTTAACTCATATTTTTTTGGGGACGTTAAATATAGACTTTTCCATTTGATTTAGGGAGACTATAACCTACTTTCTTTTTTTCTTTTTTTTTTGTTTTACTTCACAGTCTAGATTAAAAAAAAATGTGACTTTTCAGGGAAATGTGGAGCGTAAATAAAATGGAAAAATCCAATGCCAAGTTTTTCTGGATCATTTTTATTGTCCCTGTGGCTGGTCTCAGGTTGTTCCATTCTTTGGCATTTTGACATGCTAAGAAGCGGGGGGTGGGGGTAATGGCTTGTGGTAAAAGATTACAAATATTAAAGTATTAAAAAAGTACCTTTTTCAATTTTCATTTGAAATTAATTAAACTTGAAAAAAAAAAACTTTCCCCCTCATCTTTTGCTACACCTATCTCTCCCTCCCTCCCTCCCTCCCTCCCTCTCTCTCTCTCTTGCTCTCTCTCTCTCTCTCTCTCTCTGGCTGGTTTTGACTCATTAATCCAAGCTTGTTTGTATTCTGCTCATGTTCACTGTTCTCTCTGCAGAACACTGGACACCTGACAGCTGGCACGAGAGCTAGAGAGAACGAGAGGGAGAGAGAGAGAGAATGCAAGAATGATAGAGAGGATTAGAAAAACATGAAACATGGAATGGGAAGATGGGATAGAGAGCAAAGATGGAGCAAAAGAGGGAGATAAAAATTAAAAAAAAAAAAAGTAGCAAGAGATGGAGAGGAGAGAGAGAGAGAGAGAGAGAGGGGGCGAACGAAATGGAGAGTGTGAGAGCGAGGGATTTGAAAGAGGGAGAGAGAGAGAGAGCGGGGGAGAGAGTGTGTTGGGGAGTCTGTCTGGCACGTGAGGACAAAAATAGACATCTCGGAGCTAAATTTAGAAGCAAGCGGAGAGGGAGAGAGAACTTAGCAACCCTTTTCCAAGTGTTTTTTGTGCCTCCTCCACCCCCCGTTCCTCCTTTTCTCCTCTGGCGCTCTCTGACTCGTTAAAGATATCCACATTTCACACTTTTCATTCAAATCTCTACAAATGGATGGATTTACTATTTTTGGGGATTTGTGAACAGTGTACAATGGTTTCTTTTTGAAACACCAGACACCCCAGTCTCTCTCTCTCTCTCTCTCTCTCTCTCGATAATGGATGTAGAAACAACAGTAGCTTTTGACTTTCTACCCCCCCCCCCTCCTCTCTCTCTCTCTCTCTCTCTCTCTCTGTCTGTGCTATGTGTTGTTGTTTGGGCTTGTTTATGTCTCTTGGACTGAGATAGATGTGTTGATGCTTTGTGCTCACAGCTCACGGTAATGGATGAGCAGTGCCTGTCCTGTTTGAACGCTCACAGAGTTGTCCTGCCTTGACTGACAGGTCATCCATACAGGTCTGCACAGGCCACATGTCATCATCAAGCAGTTTCTGGAACCGTCAGGCACGGTTCATAAATTATGTATCTCCGATTATATCATAATAAAACATTCAGCATTATCAGTTTAATTGCGGTACACACAGCACCGTGCATATAGGATTTGAGTTATCCCTAAAGTCATCGCTATCACTAGGCAACCAGGCATTGAAATTTGAGGCCGCAGTCACCCAGAATGCACTGTGTGTGTATGTAAACTCTGCTGCTGGTGGTGATGGTGTGTCTTTATCAGTCTGATGCCTGGCCAGATGGCTTTCTGAGCCCTAGTGACACACAGTTTCTTTCTTTAGTCCTCTCTCTCTCTCTCTCTCTCTCTCTCTCTCTCTCTCTCTCTCTGTACTCTGTACTCTGTATGTATGCATATATGAGACATCTGGTCTACACTCATAGACAGAATGGGAGATTGACTACTTTGCCTTCAGCTAAACTCCGACAGAGGACAATTCCTTGCTGCGTGTCTCTATCGCTTTCTCTCTCCCATTTCCTCTCTCCTCCATTTTCTCTCTCTCTCTCTCTCTCTCTCTCTCTCCCCACACTTTTTTTATTCTCTCCACTCTGCCTTTGTGCCCTCCCTCCTTCCCTATTTCTTTACTCCCCTCTGTCTCCGCTCCTCTTTTCTCTCCACACTGCTCGTTTTCTTCGTCGGGCTCCGAGAGCGAACACGGCTGTGTCATCGAGGTGGGGGTGCTGGGTAGGGGTGCTGGGGATGGGGTGTGTGTGTGTGGGGGGGGGGGGGTTTGCTGGGGCAGCCCAGTCATTCCGACTGCTGTTGCCTGCATCAGAGAGCAGTATGTCACCAAGTATGTAACCAGTCTTAACAAATTCTGTTAGTCGTTTGCATATCGCTCTTATCTGGCTTACCTGCCTCTGACACTGGATTTGACATTAAAGAGCAACTGTTGTTCTGCATAGTGGGTATAGTGACATCAATCTCATCAGTCTTTTTCCTTTCCCTTTTTTTTTTTTTTTTTTGTTTTTTTTTTTTTTTTTGTTTGTGTGTGTGTGTGTTTTCATGTCACATTGGGTAAGAGTGTTAATTTGCCCTCTAGCATGAATATTCATATATTCAAATGAGCCAGGTCTAGGATACACCCCCGTCATATCCTCTGATGAAGCGGAGAGAGGGAGAGAGAGAGAGAGAGAGAGAGAGAGAGAGAGAGAGAGAGAACAGACGAATGTAACATAAAAAAATACATAAAAAAACAAAAGTAGACAAAAGAGGCTGGTGATGGGTAATTGAAGAATCGAGTGAATTGGTTGAGTGAAAGAGTTGGACATATTTCTCTCTCTCGCTCTCTCTCTCTCCCTCTCTTGCTCACACTCTCTCTCTCTCTCTCTCTCTCTCTCTCTCTCTCTTTGCCTCCCCCCCCCCCACACACACACAAGAGGAAAGCAACAAAGAAATAAAGTTCCCAACTCTACAACAAACATTTTAACTTTCAGAAAAATAATACAGTACATACAGTATCTCAGGTATGTTACAGTCTATGGGGGAGTGACACACACACACACACACACATACGCACACACACGCACACACACACACACGCACACACACACACATACACGCACGCGCTTTCATTCTCTCCATTTACGTCATTCTCTCATACGAAGGTGTCAGTTACACAACCTCTTTCTCTCTCCTCATCATGCCCACATACACACACACACAAACACGCACTCCTACATAAGTAGTTCAGTAAGTTGAACATATCTGTGTGTAGGCTGCAACAATGACGTCAGTCGCCGAGAACTCAGGGGCTGCAGCTGGTTCATCGATTTATGATAAATACGTTCAGTTCATTTTTTTCTGCCATAGAGCTGTCATAAACATCACACACAGGCTGTCTCGCCTCTCCTTAACGAGTTTAATCTCACTCATCAATTAAAGCTCCTCGTAAACAATGCTTGCTATTTCATAATGTTCAATACTCGATGAATAACGCTGAGACATGAAAAAACCCACTCAGACATGACATTTAAAGAATTTACTGATCATTATGAAGCGTTTACAGACTGCACTGTGATAGTATGTGAGAGCTGAAGATTAGCTGTGTCTGAATATTGTCCTCGCTAAATGTCTTTCTTGGCAGGTTCCACTGTTTTGACAGTTTCCTGAGGTTCAAACGATCTTTTTTCCCCTCCGAACTGGGGGGGGGAATAAAAATCTACGCAATGTGGGGCTGGTTATTCGAGACCAAGGACAAAAATCCGGAATTCTTACCTTGGCGTATGTTTATTTGTATTACCAATGGGCTAAACTGCTGATACTTTCTCTGTAATTAAACGAAAGGCAATTTTCAGGCAAATATGGTGAAGTATGAACACTTGGAAGGCTTGGAATAGGAAGTATGCAAGGTGTGCTACCAATGCTTGTCAACAAAAATAAATCTTCCAAGAAGATTTGGACTCGTTATCTCTCGCTCGTTCCCTTCCACCACTGTTTCTAGAAGCTTCTGTGGAGTCAGCGAGGAGCTTTGGAGCCGCTTTCATTTGTATGTAGAACCATGACACACTGATGTCTATGGAGAGCTATTAGCCGACGTGATGTCCTCGGGACTATGAATCCGCTTCATAGTCTGTAGAAAGACATGAAACATCAACTGGCTATTGAGTCACATGAATATGTATGGTCATCAATGAGATACAATTACCGTCCACCCAGAGAAATCTAGAACCGCAGAGGTCTGCGTGTCCTTTCAGGATTAAAAGGTAATTACTAACCCACTGCAGGTCGGACAAAGACATGAGGGAAAAAAGGACATCCAGATTTTAATATGTGTGTGTGTGTGTGTGTGTGTGTGTGCGTGCGCGCGTGCGTAATTGTGGGTGTGAGCGAGTAGCTGTCAGACCTTAAAATGATAGATTTATTGTGTATGCTAATCTGGCCTTCTTCATTAGTGACTCTGAAATATAATTAAGCAAATTAATTAAAACAGTGCACTTCAAAGTCACACCCACATACGGACACAAATGCACAGACACCCTCTTCTATTAGTACGCTCACTGGAGTCCGCTGTGTTAATATCAAAACAATTTAACGTAACCAGAACCGTATGAATGTAAAATAAGGAACGTGTTTCACTCAGAAGATTAACAATAATTTTGAAGAAACCGCGTCTTTGATTAGTTTCAAATTTGCTTACTCGTCTGGAGACTGAAAGGGAACAGACTGATACTAACCTGCAGCCAGGAACAAGCAAAGAGAATTTTCTTAATGTAAGTCTACAAACGAAGAGAGAAACAATTATTGATTGTAATAGCAGAGAATCTTGTTACAGAGCTCTTCCCACCTGCATACACACACACACACACACACATCCTCTATTATACATGAGTGATTTCAGAGCTCAGTGCCCTAATGTGTTTTGGAGTTCATGGATCAGACACACACACACACTCACACACACACACTCACTCACAAACAATCTCCACTACACACACACACACACAAGCAGTCAGCGCCTATTTGGCGGGACAGCGTGAGTGCCGGTTTATGGCAGAGCAGAAGCTTGTTTCTCATTGTGAGAGCTGGCCAATTACAGATCAGCTGCTTCACTTCACTCTGGCACCGTGTGCTTCACAACCACCCTGAAGGATGTGTTTGTGTGTGTGTGTGTGTGTGCGCGTGTGTGTGTGTGTGTGTGTGTGTGTGTGAGAGAGAGAGAGAGAGACTGAATTGTTTTCACTGAATTGTGTTCACACACACGCACATCTCAACAAAAAAGTTGTCCTTTTACTTATTGTGACATTTACATATAGACTAAAAACCAAACCATGAACTGACATTTCCAAGCTTTTATGCCCTTGATTTGCTCCCTTATGTTTGTAAAGCATTCCCTGTGGAATACATCATTCCATATACTTATTTAAGAGACTTGACATGGTTTAGAGGAAATAAACCTATAGAATATTTGAAGACAGCTGAGACTCAACTGTGAAGCATGTCTTTCTTTTCCTGGCTCTCCTCCTAGTAAAGTCCTTGAGTGTTTTGTGTGTGTGTGTGTGTGTGTGTGTGTGTGTGTGTGAGTTTGTATACAGCTCTTAAAATGGCACTCCAGCAGTGACATTGCTGTTAGAACGAAGAGATCTTTTCCACACAATCATTTAAGTATCTCTGAGGAGGGCAGAGAGAAAGAAAAATCAGGAGGGAAGGGGAGGCAACAGGAGAAACATCACTCCAGACCAATCTGAAATCGAGACACACACACACACACACACACACACAGACACACATGTCCACAAACACACCACTCAGCCTCTCTGCTCTGCAGGTGACCCTGTAGTCCACTGTTTTACATTATTCATCTGAATGCTATCTAATATCTCACACCACTGCAGGCAAGCTCTCACATCCACTAAAGACATCAATAAATCACACACATACACACACAAACACACACACATAAACCATATTAGAGACATTTTTTGTGATATTTGTATATATTGTTCTGTTTAGGGAATTAATTAATTGTACATGTGGTGAGACAGGTGCTTCAACAAGTTTGTTAGTGACAGTTCAATGTCATTATGCTCCAGTTCTCAGGTAACATCTACTCTATAAATTAAACAGTAATCCTCTGTCTCATTCTATCTGAGCAAGAAATTCCTGCCTCTGCTCTAATAAAAATGCCCTTTTAAAGGGCCTTTTTTTAAAAAAAAAAAAAAAAATTTAGGAGTAAACTCAAGCCGACTGTCTTCTGTTCTATAAAGAATGGGTTATCAGCGGTTTCAATACCAATTTCATAACTGCATGCATCTTATAAACAACAGTTAGCATCAGAATCCAATTCCAAAATCTTTCGGTTTATCGTCAGTCTGAAATTTAAATATTAGCGTAATGCCCTAAGCCCGTGTTTACTCCTGAGCGATTTAAGCTTTATTATTGCCGGGATTTTCTGTAATTTAATTTCCATGTCTTTTTGATACGGTTGTTTATCATGTCTCATTGTTACAGGAGCAGCAATTAAAGTAGGTATCCGGCTGTAAATGCGGCTTTGTCAAATGAACTCGGTGTAACATTTACTTTCCCAGATCTCTGTTGGTTCAGCTAATCATCACTGTTTGAGGGTCATGAGGACCAAAGTAGCAAAATCACGGAAGTTTATAAAGACACCAATGATGCATCAGTCTAGTTTACGGCTGATTACGGATTCACGCCTACGAGTACTCAAAGAGCCTAACCGCATGCTAATATGCTATTGCCAGTCTAACGGGATTCTAGCATGAAGTTTACTGTAAATTTACTGAAGTTTACCACAACTTTATTACTTTGGGAAAGATATTGAATCTCTAATGTATTTTAATACTGTTGGAGTGTGAAAGTTAGCATGATGTAAAAGAGAGCGTGTTATATTGGCTCTTTCCGTCTCTCTCTGTGTGTGTGTGTGTGTGTGTGTGTGTCTGTCTGTCTGTCTTATAAATAAGTAAATATACAGATAAGTCTGTAAGTCAGTACATGAAGGAGCCTAAAGGGTCATTCTTTTAGGTAACATTATAACATAAAATGTATAAAATGTTTTTAACAAATACTCAGAGCGCATAATAAAGTTTCATGTAATTGTTCTTAAAGTTTTTTTCATACCAATCTAAATGTCTTCCCAATTTTATTGCGTCATTTGTCAGGCTATGATAATATTACTAAGATGAATTACTGCGACTCAATTCCCAACCATTTCTCTGAGAACAATGGAAGAGAGGGAGAGAATGACTGAGGGAGCACGAAAGAGAGCAGAAGATTTTCCCTTGAGACAGTGTGCAAACCTGGTTTGGAGATTAACCCGTGCGGCAGCCTTAAAGGTCTACGTGCCCGTGACTGCAGGAATGATGGGCCTGTCTCAGTATACTATCCCCCAGACACACACGCACGCGCGCACACACACGCGCGCACAAAAAATACACATACACACACACACACACACACAAACATACCATACCCGGTGTTACACAAATCAACCTTGATAAGTAGCATTCATTCATTTATTATGAATAATACAAATTCATTAATAAATAGAGAGATTTTATTTCTATCCCCCTCCCCCCCCCCACCCTTCTCTTTCTCTCTGCTCCGTGATGCTCTCATTCTCGCTGTGTTAGATGCTCATGTGGTCATTGATTAGAAAGAGTGCACTTGGCTATTTTCCAAAGGTCTCAGACTCAAGTGAACGTGCCGCGAAAGAGGAAAAACCTGCAGCCGTATTGACTCTTCTGAAGAGAATAAGAAAGAGGTAAGCGGACACTCACGGAGAAGAAAGGAGGGTTTTGGAGCATGGCCAGTGTGTTTTCTGCTAATCACTCTGGCTAAGCATCTCCCAAAACCCGCTGCCAATTAAAGAGCTGAGTGTATAGTTACAGAGAGGAATTAAGAGTGACCCTGCTCTGTGGATTCTCATATCTGAATCAACAGCCGTTCAAAATTCATTCGCTTTGAAGTTTAAACTGTGTTTACTCACTGGCTCCAAGTATTGTGAGCAAAACTGTTTTGGCATAATTAAAAAAGACATAACCAATGACATACGAGGTGTGAGTATTATGTAATGAGACCAAAGCTGTAATTCAACGGTAATAATTGTTTAATAACAGTTTAATAACAGTAATGATGACTGTTTAATAACAGTCTCTTTATTAATGGAGACCATTTCTGCAGTCATCCTGATGCTGAGTTATCGATCATTTTGAACAATTTGTTCATTTCAAACGCTGGTTCTTGACGTGCGTGGGCGTTCGACATCCTCTCGGCTTGCACGAAATCTCTTGTGCCACTCAAACACACGTGCATGTGACGCGCATTCCTCCCCATAAACTTCAGTTAGCATACGAAAAGATGCGGTAGCCACTTTGTTCAATTTCACCACAAAAAACAAAAAAAACCAAAACATTTTTATGACCATTTTTACGTCAGAAAAAAACACGCAACTTCAAGCAACGCGTAACCCTACGTTCACACCGGGAACGGCGGGAGCGGCAAAATTCACTCTGGCCGCCCCACCAACAATGTTGTCGAATGCTGTGGACGTCCTGAAGTAGATAAACTAGGCAGATGCAAGTTTGTTCGGAATGCTTGGTCTTGGTCTTGCAAACTTTTTTTAAAGGGACTGCCAAGCAAACAAACGCATCGACCGGAATCTTTGTGCCGATTGACCACAAGTAGGGCATAAGTTAATCCCATGAAATCTTTTACACGTGAAGGTGAGAAATCGATTGATGAAGGAAAGAAATGAACAATTATAATTACATGTTTGGTAACAAAATAAACAAGTGAAATAAACGAATCAAAAGCCATTTGTGTGTGTGGCTTTTGTGCTAAAGCTAAGTGCTAAGTTCAAAATGCAGTTTTTAGGACACGTTTACTGGCCTTAGACTTTAATTAACGTTAACGTTAATTTGTGTGGCCAACATTAAAGCAACTGTGGTCCTGTTCCTGATTGAAGTTCAGTGACTAATTAGTGCAACTGATCAAATCGATGTTTTGAGCCAATGAATTGCATTTCCGCTTAAAAACAAACGCTCTGGAGCGAAAATGTTGCCTATAAATTGTGTTGTGCTTCTTATTAAATTTATTGTATCAGTATGGATAATCAAGAAATAGTTGAATTCGGTGCCGCATTGATTTACATCAACAATTTCAGACACTTTGCTTCAGACACTTTGCTTCATCCATGCTTCATTTTTCAAATTTTTGTCCCTGTATGCAAACAGGAACACGTCATAAAGAATTGGAAAACCCGCCACAGCAGTGATCAGCCTCTCCTCCGCTGTGCTTGGGAACTAATGTTTGGTTGGAACAAAAGTTTACACACTTGTGTTCTCGAGAATTCTCTAGAGCACAGCACTTCTAAATTCCGATTGCTTGCCGCCGAACCGTGTCATAGCTCATTACCATAAAGTTAAACGGACTTCAACTTTATTATGACGCCCACACCACCCAAGTCTAGGGATGGGAATTGATATAATTTTATTGATACCGATGCCATTATCGATTCTGCTTACAGGTCTGATTCTTTATCGGTTTTCAGCATCAACACAGCTGTTTTATTATCTCTGAGTCTGAACACAGTGGAGGATGTCTGCCTAATAACATTTGAACATGTTAAAATGAATTACAGTGCTCCTTTTCTTAAAAGGACATAACTTCAAAAACAAATATAAAACTGACCGATAAGATAAACAATTCTTCTTTTAGAAAAATAGGCATGCATGCCTAGTAACATTTGAATAAATTACAATCCTCCTTTTCAAAAGGGAATGAGCTTGAACCAATTATAAGATTTCGTGCTAATGAGAAGGGTCTGACTGCTGAGCCACAGTTTCACAACAGCAGTTTCAGACCAGTGGCATTGAATGCACGTGCTGTAGGACATCGAGTGAACCTGCTAATTTGCGTGATTGTACTGCCACAAATTTTATTGCCCATTTTGTTCAACAGAATATTATAAGCCAGCAGCAGCCAGTAACCCTAACCCTAAACCTTAAAAGACTCAAAAGTGTTTATGACACTAGTGTTGTTTTATTTCAGTTTTATATCACAAATTTATCGGAAACCCACCTAAAACGATTGTAACATTGATTAGCCTAAAGCTGCATTTTTTCAAACATGAAGCGAAATTTTGCTTCATTTTCCATGCGCAGGTTTGATTGCTTGCCTGAAAAGTATGAATTTCCCACCATGTTGTAGCAAGCATTTTTGATTGCACCAATCAGATTACACACAACAAGCTTGTCCTCCATCTTGACCGAAGAGATTTCTGGTAAGGGGGTGTGGCTTCTAGCCCTACCTAAAGGTGATTGGCTTTCACCAGGTGGAGTTTCGCTTGAGTTGAATCAGGCAATTTGGAACCGGTTCTTTATTCTCAAGACGCACCATTCCTCACCACCAAGAGATGCTGGCTCACACAGAATACGACTGACTTACGGTCGCTTTGACACTCTGGCCACTTCCAGCGTGAACACACAGTAACAGTGACCTGAAGACATGAGTGGATTGAAACTTTCAGGGGTCGTTTATGTTCATTCAGGGCTCAGTGTATACCAGGTGGTTTGCGCATGCGTGCTGTGGTTCGACTTACATAAACCCAGTGTTGTTATGGCCACACCTTGTAGTTAGATATATAGTTACTGTTTCATTCAAGGTGTAAGAAAACATACCACAATGTAATATGCAAAGTAATACTTACAGCTAATAGTAATCGCACAGTTTTAATAGAAACACTCATACTTTCTTACTCAAACAGCTTTTAGTATTATGTAAAATTATTGAAATCGTTCCTTATCTGAAAGTTTTGTAGTGTACTGCCAGAGGCAAGGATGCATTTATGAAAGTGGTTTGCAAGTCTTCCAAAGATTAGCATGAAAGGAACTGGGAAATAACTCCAAACATTGGAGAATTAAAAATAATAATTATAATAATAATAAGATGCTACAGTGCACAGAGGTAAAAGGTGATAAATGTTGCTAAGACTACCACAGCCTGTAAATGTCTGACAGACCTCTCGGCTTTGCAACAATAGCATCATAATTCAGCTCAGCCATGGGAAGACGGACCATAATTATCCCGTCACTGGTGATAAAGGTACACAGGTCAGAGAGGAACAGGAGCTCCACTATTTCACACAGAGACACACCGAATGTGACCAAAGCCACTCAGCTCTTCACAAAAAAAAAGACTCTTCCTCTAAAAACACTTGAGACACTAGAAACAGACTTAACGATGCAATTCTGCAATATAAACAGTGTACTCTTGGGTTGAATTAAGACAGAAAACCAATAAGTGAAATTACGAGCGAACGTGTACCTATGAGCAATAGGATTTTTTTTGTACCATAATTCTGAAGATAATGATTAAAACTTGAAAGACAGAGGCAGAATCAGTTTGACTGGAGTCATAATGTCCTGCAAGTGAAAGAGTACAAAGAAAATGGATGGAGTTTATGGCGATGTTGTAGAATGGCATTACTTTTTGTCAAAGGGGAGGTGCACTCCTCTTGACATATAGATCCAATACACAAGTTTTTGGGGTACTTCAGGTGGATTTTTCTGTAATGAACTAAAATGTACCCAAAACCACATTGGTTAACTACCTCTAAGCAGCAGACAGTCCTCCATGTTTTATTTAACAATGTAATTGTATGGTCTTGTTCAGTCTCAAAGGATGCTAGAAAAGCAATGTCCTTTACAGCTCTGAACAGAGAGCAAAACTATTTTGTCTGGTCTGACATACTGATCTTCTGAAACAACCTATTAGAAAGAATACCATGCATTTTTAAGAACAAGGAGGTAATTGATGAAATGTCCCTATATGTCTTCAAAGATTAATCTTCTCTTTAATAATCTGTTCAATGAAATTTGACTTTGCTCTGGAAAAAAAAAAAGTCCCATATCAACAATGTGCTGGGGAACCGGTGAGGGGTTATTTTGCTCCGTTTAATACCCTCCTTATTTCATGTTTTATCTTTGATTCATTTTGTCTCGTAATTGAAGTTAGTTGCTGTCAATCACACTCACTCTTTCTCTCTCTCACACACACACACACACACACACACACACACACACACTCACACTATCTTGCATTGAAGGTGATGTGACAAAATTGGTTTGCATTTAAATCAGAACTGGAGAAAAACACTTAAATAAAGAACAGACACCACAGAATAAATAAGTAGTTTGGTTTCTGCTACAGGCATGGTGATACGACCCATAATCCAAGAGCTTTATTTCTGTATCAAAATCTTGTCATCTGTCAAGTGTCTACATCAGAGGGCATCTGGAACAGGAGTGATTCACCTCTCTCTCTCTCTCTCTCTCTCTCTCTCTCTCTCTCTCTGTCCCTCTCTCTCACACACACAAAGTATGATTGAATGGCTCTGGTTGCTTGCTTTCACTCACACGTAATAGATTGACTCCTGGAGAAACTTCAAACTATTAATATGCTCCCTTTACACAGAGAGCCAATCAGATCTTGAGGCTTAAGCTGTGGCATTGAAATTCGTGGAGGCAGAAAGAGCTGGAGGAGAACAAAAACAGAGGGAGGGAGGCAGAGGCAATGAGACAGACAGAGAGAGAGAGAGAAAGAGAGAGGGAGAGAGGGAGAGAGGGAGGGAGGGAGGGAGGAAGAAACAGAGAAGGTGAGAGAATGATGGTAAAAGAGAATGGCATTGAGGCAGATTGTGCGATGAGGACACAGGAAAACATGACAAGAGAAGGATAAAGAGAGAAATCCTTTTTTTTTTTTTTTTGACTTTTCAAAGCCCTTTATTTTAACATTTCAGTGGAAAACAGGCACACCTGGGGAAAACGGTTGATGAAAAGTAAGAACAGAAGGAGAAAGGGATTCAAAGATGGAAAGAGTCAAAGGGTTTGAGTTCAGCATTTGCTTTTCTTTTTCTTCCTCTTCTTCTTCTTTTCCTCATTCCTGTTCATTTTTATTTGTTATTTGTGTGTTGATCTTTTCATTTTGACAGAGGACACGAAAGGGATCCCAGGGACAGCTCAGTTCACACTTATCAAATGGAGACATCTTAAAAATAAATGTTTTATTAACATATAAGTTCTTACACAAGCAGTCTTCAAAAAGGGTTTGAAATTCACCTTGTGTCAGTACAATTTCTTTTAATTTTGCCCATAAGTCTTTCAGTTTTGTTAGTGCCATTTGTAACTTTAACGATTCTCCTTGCTATCTCTCCCACATGCACACAGAAATGCAGACATACAGATACAGACACACACACATACATAGACACACACACATACATACACACACACACACATACACACACACACACACCGTCTGACCTTGAAAGCTTTTGCAAGCTATAAAAATTGAAAACAATCAAAAGTTCATGCACATTCTTTTGCATTGTTATGAAATATCACAGGATTTAGGGTTGTACCATAATGACCTGAATAAAACTCACTGTTATTTATTTTTTTTTACTAAGATAAACTTTTACAAAAGTGATATATTAGTCCATAGTCATCACTACACCAGCATGAAGGACAGTGTTTGTTACTAAGATTACTCATCAGAAAGATGATGTGACGTGTTTCAATGCATAGAGTTACATACAGAATCATATTGAGTCACACAACAAACTCTATTACTAAGATAACTTTAGAGCTGTAAACTGACAAGAACATCTTCCCACAGACAACGATTCCATTGTGCTTTTAAACCACCCAGTGGGCTTTCTGCCCTCGTTCAATACAACGCAGGACCACCCCACATAGGAGTGCTAACTACAACGCGTAAAGGTGTTAAAACTCGTTTCATATAAGACTTGTAATTGCCGCAATTAAAGTGCCCGCGTGGAGAGAGTTGTCGGCCTATTAGGTTGTTTTAAATTTATAATAAATTCCCTCACAACAAGGTTTGTACCTCTGAGGAATATTTGGGGAGATTATATATGGTAATTGGGGGAAATATTCAATGAATAGATTGGTTCGTGGTTTGCTTGGTCGGTCCGAATTCCACCAGCTGTGTCACTAAACACACCACTGGTGTTGTACCGCATTTTCATGGCGAAACTACTTTTCCTCGTTAAGCGACGATTATTCTATTACTTTTCGTAGTCCAATGAAAATTTGATAGCTGGGGTGTCGGGAAAGTGGGCGTACACCATGAAGAGACGTGTTTATTATTCTTGAAAGAATTGTTACACACAACCACATTGTGGCCGTCGTTGATCGGCAAAGAACAACACAGGCTTAGTTACTGTAGGCTATAGTTGAAAATCTTCAAAATGCCAAACTGTAGAAAGTTTATCAACACTGGATGTTGATCGGTCTTGTCAAGTATCCATCATACTGGAGCACCAGGATTTGCGTGTTGAGATTGAATCATAGTTAGTAATAATCTACACGCCTCTTGTATACTCTAAAGTAAGTAGACCACTTAGAAGTTATTTCTTTGTAGTTACCTGGCAACGACACCCAATAGGAATGTGAGAGGATAATTATCTTGAATGTAACTGCTCTTAATTATTTCCACATGACTCATTAAATTCCTATTTAATTAAAGAGTTACAGTAGTTTGCTTTGGTGTCATAAAAATGACCTCCAAATCCATTTTATAATTGCAACAATATACTCCACGATGTGTGTCATTGCAATTATTGGCATCCCATGATGCCGTCGCATCACCTCATACCAGTGGTCCCCGTAACGCGCACCCTTTTATTAACTATCGTTTCGTTGTAACACCCTTATCGCTATTGAACACCCACATCAGCGCTATAAGCGAAATTTAGAAGCATTGTATTTCCCTCCATAATAGCTCTACTCAGACTCAACAACACTCCAGACACATAGGCCTATAGAAATATTAATACTGTTTACCACTAAATCGGAACTAACTCTACGCTTGAGGCTGAGTAGGCTAGGACCCTGAATCTCCAGTTCCCATTAGAAATTGTCCTCATTCTCCATTGATTCTTTTTGGCAGATCTGGTTTTGACGTGTTTGAGGCAAACAATCAGGCACCATTTGCGTTACGAGTCAAGAGTTCACAGTTCAAAATTCAAAAGGGGATATAGTCAAAACACACGCGCACGCACACGCACGCACACATCCAAATGTTGCACGGCGGAGGAAGTGACAAAAGAGTAGAGAGGTGGTGAAGGATGGAACATGATGAGGGGGGGATGTTATTTAAAATGAGCTGGTTAAGTTTCTAATTAAACTGAACACGTTTTTTTCCCCCCCCCTTTTCATATGAACCGATATAAAAATGATAGTAACATTTGAATTTGTTTGTGTTTATGTTCAGCAATCCTATATTACTGTGCTATTTCATACATTTCGATGAACAAGTCTAAAATAACGATCGGTTGTACGATACGACTATTTTGTTGAATTTTAATGAGGTTTTTTATGAAGTATGTTGTTATTTGCCCACCTTTTTAAAGCCCTGTTTATTTTGGCAGGCATATAGAGTAAATGGATGAAAACTACATATTAGCCTACTTTAATAAAATTAGTAGGCTGTTTGAACCATTTGTCGAAAAAATATTTTTGCAAATTATTACAACTGCATTTAATTTGTGGTTTGTACTTAGAATTGTGAATTAGGTAGCAGTGCTGGTGGAAAAAAAAAAAAAAAAAAAAAAGATCGAGAGATCAAAAACGGTCAAAATACATTGGGGTAATGTTTACAAGAGAGTGTTTTGCAGCATTGCAGCACATAGGCTGCCTCGGGAGAAATTTCAACTGTGTTTTGGAAACGTTGCTGGAGATTTGCCACAGTGTTGAGACGAGAGTTTGTTCTTAACAGTTGCTCATCTTCGTTTTTGCATAGTGTTTGGAGACTACAAGGGAACGGCTAACCCAGCATGGTAGAGACAACGGGTGATACCTTGCTACGGTTGCTTTAAACTTACTGTGGGTCTTCTTTGAGATTCTTGGTGGGGTTTTTTTCTTTTTTTATGCATAGTGCAAAGGGGATAATTAACGGACAAGTGCGGCAGTTTTACGAGAGCATTAGCTTAACCTTGCTCTAGCGTGTTGTCTTAGCATTAGAAAAAGAAATGTGTACTGAGCGTTACAGTTTTCTTAAGGGAATATTAGCAGGCAACACCCTGTTCGCTTTGAGTAGGCCTACTTTTGACTTGGGAATGCTTCTGTAACGTTTACTCTGCATTTAGAAGTTAGCATCTGTTTATGCGGAGCTAAAACTGCTTCAGAGTTTAGGTAAATGATTGGGTTCACGTAAGGTTTACTCAATGTTTAGCAAACTTTAGATGAGATTTGGCTTAATTTCACCTCAGTGCCCCATTTGTCAAGTCTTTACCTCCTCCATATAATGATATGTTGAAGCTTTTGATTTACAATGAATGAAAATGAGATGTTAGGACGAGTGGCATTGGTAAAACAGTGGGAGAAGATAAAATGAGTATAATGCAGGTGCTGTGTCATCAAAAGTTTCCTTTGAAGTCAGAACTGGAATTCTTGTTGATGTGAACAAAAGGAAGAAAATTTGCATTTGTGCCTTGTGTTTTGTTTTTTGTTTGTTGTTGCTGTGTTAGTGGAAAACCACACAGACATTTGTTGAGGGTGTGTATTAGTGTTGCGGAAATACTGACGACGCTGTGTTACAGTGACTCCGGCTTCGCTTGCTCGTTGTTGTTGTTGCCAGGCGACGGCTTGCTGCGATCTGTGCCAGCCCGTGAGGTGTCCTGAAGGAAGAGGCGTGGCTTGCAAAGTGACATCAATATGCGGCGGTACTCCCGTCGAAAATTCTGATTAAGCAGCCCGTAAACAACCGCGTTCAGACAAGAGTTAAAGTACGCCATGAAATAACTCACCACAAACAGCCACTCGGGCACCAACGGCGCCACGCGGGGCGGGTCCACGGCCACCGCCAAGCCAATCAGATTCAGCGGTGCCCAGCAGACCGCGAACAGAACGAAGACGACAAACATCGTTAGAAAGTGCCGCAGGTCGCTGGGCCGAAGACGCGGCCTAACGTCGCTCTGAACCCGCCTCCTGACGCGTAACACCAACACCCAGATGCGCAGGTAGCAGAAGGTCACCACGGCGATGGGAAGCAGGAAATGCACAGTTACCACGGCAATGGTGTAGCCAGCGCTGGTGGTCTGACTGAAGGTGCACGAGTAGACGCGAGGGTCGTAGCTCAGGGAGCCCAGTGCCAAGTTTGGCAGTATGGCAATGGCCGTCAGTGCCCACACGAGCGCCAGCAGCGCCAGCGTTCCCGAGCGCCCGTACACCCGTTCGTAGGTGTTGGCCTGGCAGATGAAGCAGTACCGGTTGATGGCGATGGCCGTGATGTTGAAGATGGAGCCGATGACGCTGGCACCCATCAGGAAACCGCTCACCATACATTCCGTTTCCCCCGGCAACCAGCCGGCGTGGAGCATGGCGTGGAGCACCAGTGGGTACGGGTAGCACACCACCAAGAGGTCAGCAAATGCCAGGCTTACCACGAACACATTACCTACAACACACATAGATTCATACATGTAGTTACATTTGCTTCTATGCACACATACACACTTATGAACGCATGCGTAGTTATGTGCTATCACACACGCACACACATACACATATATACAGGGAGTTAGGCACAAGTAAACACTGCCTTGGAGACTGAACTTTGTTTGAACCCTGCTGTCTGCTCATTCCATTCCAAGCTCATCCACCTGCACCAGTAGAAAAACATCAAAAAATTCAGAAACACACAGAACTGCACACACACAGGCACAAACACACACACTTACAGAAACACACACCAACACATACACACACACACATACTTACACACACACACACACTTACAGACGCACACATGAACACAGACATGCACACACGCACGCACACACACACACATACACACACACACACACTTTGAATGCCACAGCTCACATGAACATACTCCCTGGTCTCGCCACTGATACTGATCATTTAACTCACGATTTCCCTCACATGGCCCTGCACGTATAACTGTCACAGAGATAATATTAGTTCTGTTTCAGATTTTCATATTGTACAACATTCAGAGGAAAAACCTGAAAGTGAACTTAAACTCCCTGACAAGCATATCCCTTAACAGCAATAAAACAGGCACGTAAACTGCCTCATACATCTTTAACAAGCCGAACTGAAAGCCTTTCCATCCACCACTGGGGTAACTGACAGTCCATTAGTGGCCCCTCAGACCAAAGTTTAGGAATCACCGGTCAAGAGAAAGTGGAATTGGCATTTACAGTGTGTGTGTGTGCATGTTGACATGTCAGATCATCTAACTCAGCGTTTTTCTAGATTACCTATTTGACTGCAGGGTTCAGACAGAATTCTATACTGTGTCACACAATGACTAATTTCTCTCTCTCTCTCTCTCTCTCTCACACACACACACACACACACACACTACATCCAGTTAACATGCATGAACAATCTTCAGAGAACTATTTCATGGGGCAGAACATACTATTAAAATTGACTTGTGCATTGATTTTTGTACATCATTTAACAGTGAGAGAGATTGTGCTCTCTTTCTGCTTTGTAGGTTGTAATAGTTTCTATAGCACAGTTCATAGCATCCTTGTTCTTTTGTCATATTCCATTCATTCCATTTACCGCCTTTCTCCTTTTGTCTTTAAAACATGCCTCAGTCTCTGCGCTGGCCTCTGTTTGTTTTCCATTCATTCCGTAATGATATGGATGATAAGAGAGCATATACATCCCTTACACACAGACACCAGAAGAGAGTGAATGAGAAAAAGAGGAGAGGGCCGGGGAGAAAGAGAGAGAGAGAGAGAGAGAGAGAGAGAATGGCACAGAGACCAGGCAGTAATATCAGCTGAAGCAAACAAACAGATAAACATTAGCTTTGGAGAAACGATGCTCCAGCTGCATACACACGCGCGCGCACGCACACGCACACACACACACACACACACACACACACACACACATACACATACACACACACACACACACACAAACACACAGAGAGACTCATTACCATAGTGAACTACTTGCATGCTGATGTGATAAAAAAAAAAAGAGAAACAAAAAATAAGAGGAAGAAAAAGAGTGAAATATTGAGAAAGAAAAAAAGGAAGGACACAGTAACTGACTTTCTAGATTTGATCTCTCAGATCCGTCCTATTTAAGATGGCAATGAAATACTCTTGGGATGAGGAAATAATCAGCTGTCTGATGAATGCATGTTCGGCCCCCCCCTGGTGCAGACAGAAATGGACAGTACTTTACTTACAGGTATTTCAGTTATGTGTTTCATTTGCAGTTACACATTCAGAAATTGGTGACTGAAAGGGTAAGGATTTTTTTTTTTTTTCATTTATGAAAATATACTGGCAAAAGGCATTTTGAATTTCTACGAGTACTCTAATCAGAATAGCAAAAACAGTTTTGTTTTGGGGTTTTTTTTTTTTTTGACATTTTGTGTCAATGTATCTATACTTTTCACACATTTCTAAAAACTATGCTCAATAAATGGGCTTTTTTTTTTATTTATTCACCTTCGCCCCTTACATATCCTAACATTAGACTACTCAGGTAGAAGATTTTTTTTTTTTTTAAGAAACCTGAGCTGGGATCAGTTTATTCATAATCCTAATGAATACATGGGCCAAGTGGAGCTAATCCTAGATCAGCACATTTGCTCTGAGAAGTTTGACACGTACAGTATGGGGCCTGGGCTCTTTCTATAATCTGGGTTTGACTCAATTCCCTTGCTAGTTAGTCAGCTGAGCTGAAAAATGCTTTTGGGTGAGGAGAAACTGCATTTACAATGACCAGTAAGGCTGTACTTTGTAAAATGTGGCTGGCTATCAGAATTTCTTGTTTGCTGAATATAAACAAGTCACACGGTTCTTGTACTGATAATAATAAATTAAAGAATTTTTTAAGCTCAGGGCAGCTGAGCTGAATTTTGCTGTGCAAGGCATCCTTTTGGGATTTAGTTTTGAAAAATTAATACACGAATTGTAACCAAATATTCAGTTAAAATGGTTTTTTTTTTGCAGTACAGTATTACATAGTTTTATTTTGATGTGTTTCTATACACTTCTTTAAGTGATAGTTTGGGGCCAGCCTCTTGGTCCTAATCAGTGCTACTCTGCACCACACAAAACTGCAATACTTAGATTGTAAAACACACACACACACACACACAAACACATGTGCTCCTGTCTTCTCTTCTCTGTGATGTTCATTGATCACCTTGGCCAGGCAGCGCTTAGTCAACATTAACAGCAATTACAAATCTAATGACCAGTGAACAACGGGATGCTGTTTGAAAATCTCTCATTTTGATTCTCACTTTCAAATGAGCCGTGTCACCAACAGCTGAGAATGCATGTTACAGGCCAGTAGGAGGCATCCGGTCAGTTTATGATGATGTGCCAAAAACTGCAATATCAGCTCAACATGTGTGCTTACTTAAGACTCTCTGGGTGCATGTGTGTGTGCACGCACGTGTGTGTGTGTGTGTGCATGTGTGCGTGCGCATGTGTGTGTGTCCGCGCGCGTTTGTGTGTGTGTGTGTGTGTGTGCGCGTGTGTACGTGCGTGCGTGTGTTTGTGTGTGTGCATGCGTGTGTGTGTGTGTGTGGGTGGGTGTGCGTGTTAGTGTACTTGTGTTTGCAAATGACAGAGCAGAGTGATTACCACACTGGAGCGCCACCCTTGTCTCTATATAGCAGCAGCTCAGCAAACAGTGTGGGTCTTCAGGGGATACTATAATCTCCTTTGGCACCAGTACCCCTTTATCTGACAAAACTGTATGCGGCGTGTGTGTTTGTGTGCGTGATTAGATGACTCTCTCCCTCTCACACACACACTCACACACATACACACACACACACACACACACACGCACAAAAAACACATTCCTCTTTGTCAGCTCCCGATTATATTTCATACTGTCTCGCTGACATCAGACTTGCTAATGAAACTCGTGCAAAATCTTTAATAACCCCTACAACCTTGACCTTCAGCAACATAAGCTGTGACCTTTGCTCATCGATATACCGTAAGCAAATGCCATTACAAACATAAATCATGATAACGCAGTAATCTTACATATGTTTTCTCCAGCTGAACCTATAAATCTTATAAACTCTTTATGTTAGAATTTTATACCATTGAAAAAGACTGATGTGCCCTCTGATGTCTTACCTCATCACTTCCCTGTTCATCCTGATGAGCCACGACTCTTGGCAGCTGATAACACCGTGACTAAAAAATTTAATGAACTTTTCTGGCTAATCAATAATGATGATGATAATAATATAATTAAAAAAAAACTGATGATATCTAACTCTGCAGCACAGTCTCATTATGTGGATTTCATAGGCAGATACAGCTGTGGTAGGTATTTAGACAAAATGTTGTATTACTGTCTGAAAAAAATGCATGCTGCAGAACTATTGATCAGTTTGTTGCTTATCCCTCATGATATAATTTAAAGTACAGTTTTTCCGGATGGAAACAGACAGGGTCTGTACTAGTACATACCTTTACCAGTACGAACCGGGGACCAAAATGATCTGCTAATGTCAGAAATTCCCAATCGGTATCCCTCTTTCCCTTTACATCATAAACGCTTTAAAACAGGCGGTGCTCAACCAGTCATCTTCTCACTCAGAGAACGACCTTCTTGATGTTAATCAATCAGTTCATAAGACCTGCCACTCTACAGAGACTCCTTATCCTCTGTTATGATTCCTCCAGACCTGTCCATCAAATGATGATTGCGGCACTATGTGTTCTAAACCCACACTCACCCTGAACTGCAATATTCAATACTGCACCCAACCCGTCATCCACAAATGTCTGCAAATCAATTCCATAATCCCAACCCAATATAAAACCTGTGGTCCGACCTGCAATCAAACTCACGGGCTACACTCGTTATATGTTTTAAAGGGGTTTATTGGTTACACGTGCTCAAAAAAAAGGAGATTAGCTTCTGCATGCAACACTAGACTGGTATAGGCTAAAAGCTGAAACAACTTGGCCAACAACCATAGTAAACACACACTGAAGGTATTTTGTCCTATTTAGGCTACCACAACAGACAACAGTGTCACGTAGGCAAAATAAAACAATTCAACATGTTGCTCCCTGTGTTGCTCCCCCATTTTACATTTCTTTCCAATGCGCGGAAGGAAAAGTGTATCGTCCTGTGTCCCTGATTTAAGTTGGATTCTCCTCTCCTGCATAAAGAATCCAGCATTTGAGAAGTATCTCTCGGTGGTGGCGCTTGACGCTGGAGTGGAGAGAACTGAGAGCGTAAACTGTGCCAGGTTTGGAAACACTGCAGCAAGCTCCTTCCATCAGGTAGGAATGTCAAATGAACCCTCCCTCGATTGCGTTGAATTCAAAGTACGCTGCTGCTTCGTACTTGTCCTGGTTGTTTTCATTCCTGGAGTGCTCCACACCAGATAAATCATCAGTCTTCTTGGGTGGCGAGCACAGGGAAAGTTGTTGGCGACATCCACAGTTGACTTTAATCTCTTTATATAAAGTATAGAAAAAATGTCAACTCTGTGCAATTTTACAGTCACAAAAAGTAGAGGTACCATGTAGGCTATTCTACTAAGGCCTACACAACAAGTTGTTGACAAAAATATTTAAGTAACGATTCTGAAAGGTTAAATTACTGAATTTACTTATTTTTAAGGAGTTCTAACTCAATACACAGGATGCTTAATCAAAAAGTGTTAGCCAATGCCAGGGCTCCCCGTAACAAGATGTCGCATTTCAGTCTGCATGTAAAGCACTTTGGTTTCCGCTGAAAACAGCTTTCGGATTTTCAGCTTGGTATACAAAGACATTGACAGTTGCGCTGTAGTTTAAAGTCACTGAGAAGAGTTTTCAGGCATTTTTCCTTCAGAGATGAGAGTGTGATACAGTCAGTGGAGGAAGGTGGCAGGTGGTGTCTGAGGTACTCTGAGCACATGATGGTCGGGTAAACAGTTGGAGTTTTGGATGCCTGGAAGACAGTAGCTTCCTTGAATCCCTCTAGAAATGCAAGAGCTTCATTCAGAGTTTCTTCACTCACATTACTCTGGCTCAAGCTCCTTCCCCTCTGTCCTCCCATAATGCACGAGTGTCCTCACACTGACTGCTGATAGACTCCAGCACTGTGTGCAGGGAATACCATTGTGTCTCCACGGATGCTTTCAGTGTTTTCTTGACCACGATCCCGTAGGTTTGTTGGCTTGTAGTAGATTGTGAGCGACTTTGTGAAAGTGTATATACACTTCTTCTACAAGGAAATCTTCCCCAGCAGGTTTCCCAAGTGTGGTGTAGAAAACACTTTTAATAACTCGTGCAGCACAACTCAACCATTGTAACAGTGTAAAAGGCTGCAACTACGTTAGCACCTTTATCTGTCACATACACTAACTTGGAGAACTCAAGATTGTATTCAGGCAGCGGTACGATGATTGCAAGTTTGAGATTATCTTCTATTTTATGTACAGAACTATCCCATTCATAGGTGCAGAGCTCTCATTCAATTAGCTACCGCTTCCCATTGACGTTGTGTAGCTTGACAAAAGGAGAACCAATTTTGCAGCAAGTATCTGTTCATATTGTATATCGAAAGTAGCTGTCCTGTTGTTTTTACCCAACTGCATTCTCAGTTCAGGAATTATGGTTTAGCCAATCTCCTCTGCATACTTTGTTGCTCAGAGATAAGGCTGTTGGTCCTGGCAAAAGCTGAGTAGTATCTCTATGACCAGCGAGGTCACCAATGTTATGCAAATCCATCACCACACAGTTTCAAAAGATCTATTGTCAAATTTTACTGCTGACTTTTTTAATGGCATTCATGCCTTCACTTTTATCTCTGTGCTCTTTGGAAAGTATCTATGGTCTGATGTTACTTCTTCAGTGAAGATTTGCCCAGCTTGCAGCGATCAGAGGCTAATATTTTTCCAAACTTCTTACAAGACGCCAAGCCACTGACCGGGTTATTCTAACAATCTTTGAATACACCAAAAATTCTCCCAAAATTTTGACCAGGCTCATCTTCAGTTATTCCTATCATCATTAGGATACAACAACTGTCCACTGTCTTGACAAACACCTAGACATCCTGCTGTGCATCTGTTCCTTGTTTAAAAAATGGTCTCCGTTACCTTCCCTTGGTTTAGAAAGCAAAAGTGCTTTCGCTTTTGACAAGATGTGTGATCTTCTCCATGAGGAACAGTTCAAGATCTGCCAATGATCAAGAAGCACTCCATCTGAGTATCAACCTCCACAGTCATCACTGGACATCTGCCTCCACAAAATCAGAGAGCACCACCCTGTGGCTCTCAGATGCCAAAATGGGCTCCCTACAAACCATGTTTAGCTAAAGATGGGGCTGCCTCCAGGAAATAACAGCCATCTCCTGTATTTGACAAGGTATCTGGGCTCATCACATTCAACTGAAGAGGAACTGGACTGAGTTGCTATCCACCAACAGTTTTGAACTCTCGTGATCCAATAGCAAAACTCTCTATTGACTGTTACAATGACAAGCTGTTTCACCCTTGTTCAGGGAAGGTCTTTGGAGAGAAACTAACTGTAAACAGCTGTGTCATTGCCTTCAGTGTTGTAAGCTGAGGGACAAACCCAATGATGCTGGAGATGGAAGATTAGCCACCTTCTCATCTATGCCTCTTTAAACTACCTTTTTCATCAGTGGGTGTTGACGCCTCAAGATCCCGGTGAATGGAGGAGTACAGAAGAGTTATCTATTATTGTGTAAGCACAAGTTTTTTTGCACTTGGTTCTGTTGGAAGGTCTGGTTCTGTTAAAAGCTGATGGATGCAGTAGAGGATGTCTTCGTGGCATCCCTTAAGATCCTTGACCACCCTTGGGCACAGGTGGCTCAGCAGGGTCTAGAGAGTGTTCTGTCACAACTCTGCGCACAATATGTTCCTTGTCACGCTGCATATTTCTTCAAATGAATTCTGATATATGCACTTGTGTCAACTCATGTTGGCTTTCTCATGTCTCTCATTGGAAATCTTTTGGAATTCTGACAGTCAAGACCGTGTAACCTTCACACACACACACACACACACACACACACACACATACACACACACACACAAACAGCTGGCTGACAAACAGATCACATTTAATCCACCCAGTGCTCCTCACTTTGTGGGAGTCTGCAGCGTGAAGTCAAGTCAGTGGAGGATTCTCTGTGGGTGGTTCTTTCCCTCATACTACTCCAGTTGAGGTAGAAAGTGTTTTAAAGTTGAAGCCCTTAGGCAACATATTTTTTCAATGTGCCAGATTCACATCCTGTTCTACCAAAGATGCTTCTTGTTTGGCCACAGGGACATTCCCATTCCCCAGTACAATGAAGCAAAAAATTGCAGTAGTACAGTAAAATTACAGTCAATCTCCTCATACTACACAGTGCATCAGAAGAGTAACAAAACTTAAGAGGGTGGAAATGCACAGGTACTGAAAGGTCAAAGATCACCCCTGCATCAGATCAGCGGGTCCGCATGCAAATCTTCCGGGAAGAGACCTTTGCCATTGCGGTTTGGTTTTGTAAATTTTGTAGCATTGGTCCACGGGCTCCCAGTAACAAAGGCCTTGTAGCGTAGAACACGCAGTGTTCAAGTTCATAGGTTAAGTTATGGCACGGTAGATGCAGTTTTCAAGGTTACAGGCAGCTTTCAGTTTCACTTTCAGTTTCACTTTTAGTTTTTCCAACACATGATTAATAACCGTCTAAGCAATAAGGCATTAGCACCTAGTGGCTTCCCTCCTTATCTGTGTGTCCATGTAAGAAAGCGGAATACTTATTATTACGTTATATCCGTTAATATAACAATCAGTATGTTTTTACTTGCTATATTAATTAGTTACAGGAATCCCTTTCTTATGCAGGCTTTGTCACTGCTAAAAGAAGATTCAGTTTACTGAAGCCAAACTGCCAACCACCACCCAGGACTGGTTCTTTTCTTACAGCTCGTGTCACAATGACTTCTTATAGGAATATTTTGCATTCAGTACACTGCACTTACTTTCATTTTTTAGATGAACTATATGCACCTTTTGTAAGCCACCCCTTAAAAGAACACTAGTTATATGATTAAATATAAATATAAGTGTAGCTTCAGGGCTGTACTCAAGGGCATAAAGAGCTTACTAAGTTCTCACTATGCTAAAACTGAGTAAAACACACACACACACACACACACACACACAAAGGACACTCATCAACTATCCCTTGCCCACCTGTATAGAACAATTGCATGTTCATCAATCTATGCAAATGGGACATTCAAAGTCACCTTGCAAAGTATGTGCATGCACACACAAACTCACATACCCACACATATAAACACAGAGAGGACATGACTGCACACAGTAATAAGCAAACGATGATCTCACATATGTTCATACACCATGAAAGAGAGACAAACAGAGACAGAGGGAGAGAGAGAAACTCCTCTGCAATAAACTGCTTTTGCCTCTTCATCCATTAGTGATGTCTCAGTGGAGTGGTGTAGGTAAAAGGTGAGATAACAGCCCTAACTGACACGATAAATGGGCAGGAAACTGCGGTTGCTGTGGCTCTATTGCCGTGGTAACTGTGGCTTTAGCCGCAAAGTGATGGGGTGATGGAGCCTGCACATCTCCAGATAAGAAAATGTCAAGACGGCGCACGCACGCACGCACACACACACACACACACACACACACACACACACACACAACTGCCTATTAGTGAAGAGATGACAGAAGCTGATCTATTAATACAGTTAAGCTCATCACTTTGTTTGTTTGTAAGTAGTATTCCAAACTACACTCTCTCTCTCTCTCTCTCTCTCCCTCTCTCTCCCTCTCTCTCTTTCTCTGACCTCCTTTCCGTCACCAAGTGTTTCTTTACAGATGCGAGTTTTTTTATTCATTCCTTTGACAAGCCCAAATACATTCATCCTAATTCAGTCAGAGTAATTTCATTTTATTTGTACCAACTTTTTTTAAGCTGTTTGTCTAGCTTGTCGTGATTGTTTTGTTTTCCAATTTAACCATATTTTTTAAGAAGATAAATCATGGTGGGAGAGGGAACAAAACATGAGTTAGAGTCTCTCTCTCTCTCTGTCTCTCTCTTTCCCTCTCTCTCTCTCTCTGCATTTCTCTCTTTCCCTTTCTGTCTCTCTCTTTCGCTCCCTCTCTCTCTCTCTCTCTCTCTCTCTTTCCCTCTCTCTCTGCATTTCTCTCTTTCCCTTTCTGTCTCTCTCTTTCGCTCCCTCTCTCTCTCTCTCTCTCTCTCTCTTTCCCTCTCTCTCTCTCTCCTCTCTCTCTCTGCATCGTTCTCTCTTTCCCCCTCTGTCTCTCTCTTTCCCTCCCTCTCTCTCTCTCTCCCTCTCTCTGTCTTGCGTTCTCTCTTTCTCTCACCATGCTTCTGTCTCATTCATTTTGTGACTGCGTGTTTGGTGTTATTGTACGTGTGCACATGTGTGTGGCAGTTCTGTTATTATTCTCAACACTTTGTAACCCCTCCCCCCCAAACACACACACACACACACACACATTTACATTTGCAAATGTCATTATTACAGAACACTTACCTCTGTGAGCACTCCATCACTAAAGCAATGGAAATATGCTAATGAAGGAACTTAATTTGAAACCATATGGCGTTTCACATTAATTCCACAAAATCAGAGGACCTGCACACAAATGCTTAGTTTTCAGTAATTGCAGAATGAGATATAGGCTTTGGCAATATGGACACAAGGGAAGGCTTAGACTGTCATAACCAAAGTAATAGATCTATGTTGAACTATGAAAAAAGATTGCTGTTTTTTGTGCGTATATATATATATAGCCTAGGCCTGCACATTTTATGTTTATGGGAAATGTAGAACAGAACACACATACATGCGCGCACAAACAAACAATTAGCGAAGTTCTTGGCATGCAAAAAATGGTAGCTTTCAGCTGAAAACCAAAGATACAACAAATCAGATCAGTTTAACCACACCGCTTAACGTGCAGCCATTGCCTACAAACACCCTGGCACACAGCGGCAATCTGATCCGTTTTTACTTGTTGACACATGAGGTCAGAAGCCACATTTTGGGAAAATTGTCAAGTCTTTCAACTGTCAAACGCCCGTTATTTAGCCATGATGCATCAATGTCAAACACCCGCGGTGAAGATGAAAGCTCACGAAGAGAAGAGATGCCCACGGCTGTTTTTTTCTGTCTCGTAGAGACGAGGTTGCGTTAACCAAATTTCTCTCCTTTTCTATTTGATAACAACACAAGCTATATGACATTCTAACCTCGTTTTGTGTGTTGTAGTCATAGACAACCTCTGCAAGCTGTCATTTGTTGGTACCTGACCTTTTTAATCGGAACGGATTGGTCTTTCACATCTCCATATTACCTCTTCGTATATTTATGTACTCTTAAATTTATGTACTCGTTGGTTAACGGTTCTTAAATGATTAAATTTGGCTCTCTAAGTGGCCTTTTGGATATCTACATCTATTCCATGCTTGTTTAGCGCGCGGAAGTCTGGTGTTTCTCAAACTACACATCCTATGAATTCAGGGGTCATAGTCCTTTAAGCGGCAGACATGCTACAGTATTTTACCTTTTAAAACTATGTAAATCGATTTTAAATCGAGTTCATTCCAGGGCGCACTGTGCACTTGCAGTCAGATAGAAAACAACAGAAGACAGCGCCCATTCATTTTCTTTTTACCATTACCCTTCGAGCACTCCTCGGCACGTGAATGGTAGGTCTCCGCTATGAATGAGACGGTCGGATGATTCTTGACTTTGAGACTGGTTTCAAATCTTTTTTTCCCCCTCTCTCTGTCTCTCTCTCTCTCTCCGTCTAACATAATGCCAGTACAACCTGACTGAAAATCAACACCATCTGAGAATGTAACGAAATATTAAATACGTTCTCTTCATTACCTGAGACCACTTACAGTCAATTAAAAGACTATTATCCGAACAGGTCCTCAGCGATTCACTTAGATCACTTCACCAGTCTTGCTCTTTCACTCACAAAGACTCTCTCTCTCTCTCGCTCGCTCTCTCTCTCTTTCTCTGGTACTCAAACTGTACCTCAAACTTGCTCGTGAATTGAGGCACAAATGAATGACATGAGAAGAAGGATACTTTGTGGTTCCCATGGTATAGGAGTGAACAATGAGTCAGTAAAGCTGTACACACTCATACATGCACAAGTACACATCACACTATAATATATACACATCCTTACTAAAATACAATAACAATGATTACAGTTACACATTCCATACTCCCACCCTAAAACACACACAAAGACGCACGCGCCAACGCACGCACGCACACACACACGCATTTACTTATTCTCACTCACCTACATTACAAACACACAGACGCACGCACCCACACACGCACTCGCACGCACGCACAGACACAATAACTCACCAGCATTTCTTAGTTTTCTGTTTCTGAGGACCGCGATGATGACCAGCATATTACCGAGCACGTCCACCACGCTCGTGAAGATCAGCACGCTGGCCAGCACCGTGACAACCCATGCTGGACGCGCACTCGCCCCTGGTCCCCAAGACCGACCTTGCCCCACTTCTGTCCGGTTTCTGATGAGGGAAACATTCTCGGGCATTTCGAATAACCTCGCCCCGCACGTCAAAAAATCTCTCAAAGTGTCACCGACATTTCAACATAACAACAATCAACGAGAGTTCACTACATGGCATTCCGTGCGCCTGTTCTCTGTCGCTTACAACAAAACACACCTCCTCGAAACTGCTCTCCCTTCACTGTTCACTTCGGTGTGTCCGGTATGTGCCTGGTATGAATGGTGCGGTTTTGCCTGATGAATATGTTAAACTTTGCAGTGTTCTGTTGTATTTATGTAGTAGAGCTCGTTCCTGGAGCACACACTGTTTTTTTCTTAATGAAAAGTCAGTCCCGGTGAGAGCCTTCACAGTGCTCGCGCTGCTCCCGCCGCTTCGGCTACACTAAGTGTCTCGCACCAGCTAGGCGCTCCGGTATTTCCCATCGATCGGCGGAGGATTGCGCTGGCGTGGGTGCCCTCCTTCTCTACCTCCTCCTCTCCGTGTTTAACTCATTTGCATAGACGCTCCTGCTGTTACCGGGGAGGTGAGCCAAAGACACCTCTCTGCCTCCCTCTCTCCCCCCTGTGCTCTCAAACGGTAGCTGCGTCAGCCCCGTGCCCGGAGCACTGTGTGTCCAGTCGTTCAGACTTTATTTATTCAGCAGTGGCGGCTGCTAACGACAGGGGAATCCGAAGCACAATATCAGATGGTGGGTTCCATTTCATATGGATTCCGCTCCCTGCGCGTGAAATCCGAACCGCAGAGAGAGTGCTTCGTTTTTAACAGCCCATCGCGCTGTGTGGAGATTTAAAACACTTTTCATCACCATGTCCGGTAACGTGTGGAAATTACAGATTGATAATCATCTTTATCAAAACATATACGTGCACATCTATATTGAATAGATGTTTCACAAGTCAGTCTCTCACGTGCAGTTTCAGTTGCTCACGGCCCTGTCTTTTCGGACCAGTAGCCTACAATTAAACAACAGCTAGTGTGTGTCTTTCACCCTCTTCCCGCCGGAAGATCAAAGCTCGTGTGATTCAAGTCCTCTTGTGCTGCCAGTGCAGCTCTACATAGCCTCAGCGCACATCCGTTTAAGATACATGTTTTCTGTGTGTCTCCGGCTTAGAGAACGCAGGGTAGGCACTTGTAGAATTAATAACGGTTTCATACCACGCCGACACTGTTTTTGTTTTTTATTTTTTCCTCAGAAAGGCTGCTGTAAGCTACCCGCTGTGTTATGGGTTTAAAGCATTCAAAGTAATGATGGGCTAGTTGCTGTCCTCACAGTAGTCTGTCTGACTTGACTGCGCACGCACGCACGCAGAAACACGAACACACGCACATACACGAGAGAGAGAGGGGGGGGGGGGATATCGTCTTTACAATTTTGTTCTGCCTTAACCAGCAGCTGAGGACGACGATTTCTACATTGGTCAAATATCCGGCGCTCCCTGGATATTTGACAAATGTTGGAATCGTCGTCCTCCACTAACGTTTTGGTGTCTTTGTAGTTAATTAATGGGCTGGTTAAATCTGGTCCTGCTGACTCAACTGTGTAGTTGTGCGTTTTAACAGGGATATTTCGCAGAGGTCTGGCTGCGAGAGTAACTGATTATCTCAGCGTTTGTTGTCAGGCGGCTAATTAAAGCTATAACTTGAGCGTACTAAAATATTCAACTTGTGTCGTGTCCCACTCACACAAATGCCCTGTAAATTGGTCTTAACCTTACGTCGGGAGGTCTTGTCCTTTGCTAAGAACTCAATATTAATTGAGCGGCTCCAGAGCGTGGAAATTAAGCTGGCGTTTATGGAATGCCATAGTAAACTATATTTTGTGTGTTTTCGCGGGCGCGCGTGTGTGTGTGTGGCTATTTGGGTTTTGAGAGAGAGAGAGAGAGAGAGATGCATGCCCTCCATTACAATGAGTTTCTTCTGACTCGAGTAAGGACGACAAACACCACCGGGAGAATCATAGCCCCGGGGTCTGATTAGTTGCCCTCAGAAGGACTCGAGTTTTCAAGGGTGCAAGCGAAGGAGGTTCCGACATTACAAAGCTACAAAATTGCAGGCAACTGTAAAAAAGAAAGAAACGCCAACATAAAGTATCCTACTGGTGCGACGGGCAGCCTTGAAACGTCAGAGCGGGATTAGCGCGCCTCCGCCTAAATTCTACATTGTGCAGGTCTTTCAACTGTCTGGAATGGTATCGGAAGGTTATGAACACTTTTCCTCTCACGAGAAATTCCATCATTGAGTGGTTGAGTGTTTTGTTAATGGAAATGGAAACGCTGAGTCAGTGTTTTGAGATATATTTATTTATATATTTATTGAGATTCGTGGCTGAACTGATCGTGACGTATGCTTCGCGCTGTCATTAGAAGAATTCATCAAAGAATTCAGTGATCATTCGTGCCCTTTGGATCGAGTCATATCGATTGTCATATTTCTAGAGATTACTTCCATCGGGATAGAAACGGTTCACCATGGGAAAAGGGTAATCTCTTGGAATAACTATGTTTTTATTTGGCATTGACTTTAGGGGTTGAATGGATCTAAATTTGTCAGGAAAATGCATCCTACACCTTAACAGAGCCATTAAAACCCTTCATAATGGAAAACAACACTCAAAACTGTAGGCTTCTTTCGCCATGTACACCTATTCTTCTGTTTATTTAGAGCAGGGTGAAAGGTGACTGTATGACATTTCCACAGCAAACATGGGTTTTAACTGTAATGAGACTGATATACTGCACTCTTCCTATAATATTCCTCTCTGAAATCCCGTGTTTCGTCACCAAAGCATTCGCCATACACGCCCCCAACAATCGACCCCTTTTTCAAAGTCATGGGATCTCTTATTCTGGTGATGGTGCTGTCGAAATGGGCAATGAGGCCTGCCCAGTATTTTTATACATCCCCTAAACGTAATGAGATCTTAATTGCTTAATTAACGCGGGATCCGCTCTCGTGTATGGGAGCCCCCCAGCTTCCAATATACCTCCTATCGTTTGGTTCCTAAAGTGTTCTTCTTTAGTTTGGCAGTTTACCTACGTGTTTGACATTTACTGATATTTTACCCAAGCACTCTGTTTGACAGATACAGATATCCTAGGTTAATGTTATGTTGTCAGTTGGCAACCGCATCTTTATCTCCGCGAGCCAGCACATCTGCGGATGACTCTGCTTCAACAATTGCGGAGCGTGCACCGAGCCATCCGTGTCAGAGACTGGGAAACAGCATCCCTCTGGTTGTCAGAGAGATAGCAGGTCATGCCCACTTGTGCTGCATCCAAAGGACGTTTGCCAAGAGTTGGATTGATCAAACACCCACCACACCTCCACACTTATGGGACCAAAAAAAAACAACCAAAAACATAAAAAACCAAAAAAACAAAATCCACATTCTTTCTCCATAGATACAGTGTTTGTGACCTAGTGCAGGGTGTTAAGTGTGTGTGTGTGTGTGTGTGTGTGTGTATGGGGTATATTCACGCACTTCTGTATGGAGAATGCTTCTTCGCTCAGTGAGTTCTCATGCGGAGGCATTGCTTGATTGTTTCACTGAGCGCCTTGGTTAGGAGATCAGGTTATGTAACCGCGCGTCTGGTTTCTCCATGCGCACAAGGCTCTTTCTCTTTTGATGTCAGACAGTTGGAGACCTCCAGAGACCTGGTATGTCTCTGTGTGTGTGTGTGTTTGTGTGCATGTGTGTGTGTGTGTGTGTGTATGCCTCATGCGTGCCTGTGTGTGTGTGTGTTTATATGTGTGTACATCCTTTTGTGTTTTTATAATCCGAACACAAATAACTGAGCTCTTTATAAACAAATTTGTCTTTGATTGTGAATCAAAAATGTGCTGTTGGAGTATAACAAAATGTGTGAGGCTGTGTGTGTGCGTGTTTGTGTGTGTGTGTTTAGTGTAGATTTGAGTAATCTGAGAGCATACACATAAATGTCAAGGTGTAACTAGTGTTTGTAACTCTGCAACAAAGAGTTGCTTTTTTTTTATCCTCTACCTCCTTCTCTCTCTCTCTCTCGCTCTCTCTCTCTCTCTCTCCGTCCCTCTCGCTTTCCACAGTGAAAATAAGCCCTAATGCCTTGTAGTATGGTGTTATCACAACCTCCTTTCTAGAGAGGTCAAACTGGTTCCCTTCCATTCATTCTCATTTAACCTTCATTTATCCAGGTAAGTGAATGAGAACATAGTCTCCTCCAGTGATAACATTTCTTTTTTTCTTTTTTTTTTTGCTGCTGCCGTTCTCATCTGGGGCACAGAGTAAAAGGCACATAGCCAAGAGAAGAAGGCTACTTACTACAAAACACAGTCGGGTGAAACAGAACTGCTTATTTTGAAATATAGTGAAAGGGCCCCGAAGCAAATAATGTTCACAACAATGTCTCACAGCTCTTTATGAATCACACGCCAGCACTGTGGTGATTTTATTGGACAATTCCATCACACTTGTTTAATGTCTACAATGCCTGTCCTAAAAAAAGGGGGGCAGTTCCAGAGAAATTTTACTCATTTGATAACATTGCTCGGAATAGACCATGGATTTGATAAACTGATCCTATCTATCTATGCCACCCATCCGTTCAGGCAGCAGTGACACAATGATTGGGAAACTTAAGCAATTCACATCCAGAACTGGTCTGACCGTTGAACTTATGTGTCCATCAATACATCTTTTGCTAAAAGGAGTCTAAATATACTGTCCACTTCTCTTCGAAGATACGGACCTTAAATGCTTTGCCCATCACAAAACTATTTTAAACCATATAAGCGCTCAGACAGTTTAATGTGTTAGGTATGTATGTTGTTAAATGCTGTATGTTTCATTTAAAAGGTTGTTATTTTGCTGATTTCAGATCAGTGTTAGTCCTAGTTGCTGACTCAGTGCTGCTCATGGACTCTCTCCCTTTCTGAACTGAGATCTGACACTGAAGGGGGGAGACAGAGAGAATGGGAGCCACTTTCTGCCCTGCAGAGCTCAAAGCTTTTAACTCTCCACAAAGAACTGTAGACACACACACACACACACTCACACACACACACACACACACACACACACACACGCAATGTATTCAGACCTAAATAAATCAATACACTCCCTAACAGACAAATAACACACATACAAACATACAAGCACATACACACACACACACACCCGCACACACACAAGTTTCAGGGGTTGGCTCAGTGCCAGTTCAATTCATTAGGGAAGGACTATATGGCGACCTGCTGCCGATTCAACACACACACACACACACACACACACACACTGGCAGAGCAGGTGACTGATGCTGTGCAGAGATGGTAGTATTCTTGTGAGAAAGCTGAGTTTTATTTTATTTCACAGTCTGTGCTTTACTGGATACCACTGCTCATGTATCCTTCCCCAGCCGTGCCCCATACCATCCACTTCAGTAAGGCTTTGTTTCTGCCCTCTAACTCCTGTCTCCACCCTGCTCCCTGCCACGGGAAACAAAGACAGGTACAAATCTGCTGAGGAGTTTAAAGACTTACCACTGTAAGAGACAATCAGATGAACAAAGAAAGAAAGAAAAAGAGAGGGAGAGAGAGAGAGAGATGGTATATATTGAACAAAGATACACTAAGGAAGACAGTAAAGGGTTTTGGAGCCAAAGGCTACACACTGTCCCACATAAAACTGAACCTCCGTAAAAACGAATTGCCTTTATTCAAAGTTGACTTGAAGAGTCACAGTCAATTTTTTTTAATTTTTTTTATCTTTATAATGATCCAGTCTCCCCATCATATTATTCCATTTATCAACCTTATGAATCATCATTAGGAAATCACTAGGATAACAAGGTCAAATCTATGCATCTGATGAACCTGATCTGCACACGCTCTCTCTCTCGTGCTTCAGTGGAATTCTGGGAGGGTCACGGAGTGCCCATCCATCATAAGTACACCGAAAAAGTTTCAAAAATGGGTGACAATACTATATATATATATATATATATATATATATATATATATATATATATATATAAAAAACCTTTCAAAGTTCAGAACCTTCCGTTTTCAAAGATCTACAACGAGCTGTCAGTGATGTTCCTGTGAGTTAAGTATCAGTGAAAGATGGCAGGGATTATAAAAAGATTCTAAATGCTTCCAAATGTGAGTAAACACTGTTTTTTTTTAAATTGTATTTCTTAGGGTAGGGGCTTGATTTGCTGTCTTTTTTTTAAAAAAAATGTATTATTTTACAAAAAAGAAAAAAAGTTTGTTTGCTTGTTTTACAATCTTTTTTTTTTTTTTTTTTCTCCGACGGTACACAACGGTAGTTTAGCGCTTGGAGTGTTTGAAAAGAAAACACCTTCTCAACTTGTTTACATCGGAACATTAGCACACACAGTTAATGGGTTCCTCTAAACTCTGCAGCTTCTAATTCTCCTAAAGCCTTCAAGATTACAGCCTCTTAATGGGAGAACATGAGGCCATTACAGGGTTCCTCTATGGGGCTTTTACTCCTATCACTACAGAGGAAGAATACTCCGGTATATGAGAAGTTATCATGCGTTAATTGTCGGTCAAAGTTGGATGTCCCTTTGAAGAACATTACAGGCAAGGGTGTGAGCGGCCTCCTACTGCGTGACGTAGCGATAAAATGGATACATTGTCGATGTGGACCCTATAAAGACTGTGGGAAAAGTTCTTAAAGTTCTTCTGTTGCCTTCGATAAGCGAACAGTGACTCTGGGAATTTATTAAAGAAGCTGAGAATACCTCCCACGTAACATTACTTTTGCCAGTCCAATCAGGGCAGGATTGAAACGTCTCTGCATGAAACTGATGTCCGTCTAAAGATAAAACACAACCAACAGACCCCTTGCTTAATGGACTGGTAATAGGCTGCACTAATGCCAGCACTGCAGGTATTGGAGTCTTCATTAAAAGTCGAGTATTTTAACTGCTTAGGTCTATAAATACCGTACAAGTGTGTGGTGAAATAATAAATGTAGCGAAACTTGAAATGAATGATAAAACATTATTGCATCAACTCTGGGTCGCATTAGTAAAATATTAAAACAATAAACACACAAACCCACACACACACACACATACACACACACACACACACACAAACATATGCAGGCACAAACTCACACACACACACTGTCTCACGCACATACTCCTGGGGGTTAAAAATGTCATACTTATTCAGTTTGAACAAGATCATTTTTAATTTCTGCACTGATTAAAAAAACAGCAGTTAAAAATGCATTTTATACACTCAATTCAAATCAGACATGTTTTAATACTGCCTATAGCATGATGAACAGAGAGAAGTGAAGTGGTGGAGAAATAAATAAAAATAATTAAAAAAAAACCCTCTCAGGAGAGGGAAAATATAAGGAGATTAATTCCCTTTCTTATAAAAAGGTAAAATGATAAAAAAAAAAAAAAGAAATGAGACAATGAAAAATGGATATTGTGCCATAACCATCACTACAAACACAAAAAACAGAAAGAAAACTGAAATATGCTTGAATAAAATGTGTGTGTATGTGTGTGTGTGAGTGTGTGTGTGTGTGAACACAGCACGTTTACACGTAGTCAGTCCCGTTCAATCCGGTCAAACAAAGACAGGATGAAGAAATCCCATCCCCACTGCAGTTCAATATCTACAAAAAAAATTCTGCATTTGAACAACCTAGCTATGTACACTGTACAAAGGTTTCAACACAAACTTACATCTTGTACAAAAAAAAAAAAAAGCCCAATGGCTATCTATAGTACAATGCCAATTCATATAGAAATTCAGAATATGATGCTTTTCTGATAACGTTCTCTTGCTCTAACCTTCTTAAACGTCATTACTTTCAGATTAACTCTACTCCGGACCACATTTCTCCTCTACTTCTCATCTTTTATCAAATATGTTTTGTTTTTTTTTTGTTCTAGTCGATTCCTTTTTTTTTTTTTTTGTCTCTCCTCTCTTTTCTGGCTCTTCTGTTTTCTGGCTTTTCCCTCAGGATTCAGTTTTGTTACTTAGCTTTGCGCTCACTCAGACTTACTTCACCCCTCTTCTCTGTCTTTCCTGTGCTCTCTCTCTCTCTCTCTCTCTTTGTTTCTCTCTTTCTAGTGCTCTGCCTCTCTCTCTGACTCTCCCTCTCTCTCTCTCTCTCTCTCTCTCTCCCACACTCTCTCTGTCTGTCTATCCTTATTTTTCACAGGGGGTCAGAACAGAAGTACAAATCCTGGATTTTGGACAGCATGCTACAAGATACCCAGAGTGTTTATTACCTCATCTTTGCATTGTGTGCATGCACGCTCACAAACACACATACACACGCATGCATGCATACTTACACACATACACACTCACACACACACGCATACACACGCATACACACGCATACACACGCACAAACAAGTGCCCTGACAGTAATATTGCTCTTATGGCTTTCAGATATTCGTTCATGACATTTCAGACATGTGAAAAATAGAAAAATGCAGAACAAATAAAAACTAATAGAATAGAATGAAATGTTCCCTTAAAAACACATATATTTGTGCGCTCGCACACGCACACACACACACACACACACACACACACACACACACACACACACACACACACAGCATCTAAATGATTAAGCAGACTGAGTGATGTGGACAGCTGTTAGAATGTGAGACAGAATGAAGAGTGGAGAGAGAGAGAGAGAGAGAGAGAGTGAGAGAGAGAGAGAGAGAGAGAGAGAGTGAGAGACAGAGAGAATGAAAGACAGCATCTGGTCTACTGAGTAGTATCCTGAACATTAACTTTATAAGTGTTTAACTGAAGACAATGGCAGATGAATTTAGTGCAAACAAGACGAGACGAGACAAAAAACCTGAAAGCCGTCAAGTTAGAGTCTGAACCAAAAACAAAACAAAACAAAAACAAACAAAAAAAAAAACAACAGCCACAGAAACAGACCCAGAAAATGAATCTGAGAGAAAGAGATAGGCGGATGTGTGTGGCGTTTGGTCACTCCGTACAAAAACCATTCTTCAGCCTCTCTCTCACCCTCACACACACACACACACACACACACACACACACTCACTCACACACACACACACACACACAGCAGCAGTACCACATGTGCAGAGTGAGTGGAGACTTTATAAGACTACACCAAAAAAAAATGGCCTAAGTGGAATTTTTCTTTTTTCTTTTCTCTCTCTCTCTCTCTCTCTCTCCTTTTTCTTTTCTTTTCTTTTTTTTTTTTTTTTTTGCATTCCATACGTTGAGGCCTCCGCAGTTCAACTCTTGATTTGTCTTTGTGATCACTTCCTGACATCCTAGCTGTATGATTCTCCAGACTCCACATCGGTTCCTGTGCTTTTGTATCTCAGCAGATCCCCCCCCCTCTCTGCTAAAGCAAGACGCTGGCCGACTGTCTCTTAGTGTCTGTGCTGTTTTCTGACATCTCAGGGTAGATCCGTTTTGGCTCTGTGTTTCTCAGTCTGTATCAATGACGCATACAAAACAACCGAGAACTCATTCAGTCTGCGGTTCTCCTTGGTCCATAGCTGTCAGTGTCTGTAGTTTCAGACACGGAGTGTATCTGTGAGTGAGTGTTGCGTCTATTGGGGGGGGGGGGGTTGTGTGTGTGTGTGTATCAGACTTCTGTCTGTTGTGTGTGTGTGTGTGTGTGTGTGTGTATCAGACTTCTGTCTGTTGTGTGTGTGGTTGCGAGTGTGAATCCTCTAGACTGTCCAGACTTCCTCCCGTCTCGGAATCCTCGAAGCCGCAGGGGGCGGAGACGTCCGAGGCCGACGAGGCGTTGACGGACAGGCGCATGCTTAGCGTCTCCCCTTCTTCTCCGCCCGCGAAAGTGCTAAACTCCTCCCCCCCGGCGCCGGCCGGCAGCTGGTGCGGGGGCAGGTATTGGCTGGGGTGGAACTGTGGGCGGGACCTGCGGCCGCCGCTCAGGGTGCTCTCCGTGGAAACGGGTCGATTCGCGGGCAGTGTGTCGTATTCCTCTGTCGGGAGGGGCGGGGGTAATTGGTCCTGGGACAGAAACTGTTCCTCCTGAGGGGGCGGGTAGTCGCTGTCAATGTCAAATCCGCCCAGGTAGTAATCCGTCTCCAGGGCCACGCCCACCTCCCCCGTCTCATAGGTGGGCACCTCCTCGATGTCCGGTAGCCGTGTGCTGGGTAGCCAATCAGAAGTGTCCCAGTGATACGCTGCAAACAGAGACAAGAGAGTGAGAACCGTAGAACTAAACCATGAACGGAGCGGTCCGTCAGGCGGGGGTTATGGTCAACGACGACGCACACACAGGTTCCTCTTGTTGTCCAGGCAACATGCTGTGGTAATGGGGGGGGTAAAACCACATATTATGGGATTCACAGACATATCACAACATGCAGAAGCAGCATGTCAGGGGTGGTGGGGTGTGCAAACAGCAGTATTAATGAGGACCAAGCTCGGGCACAGAGTCACATTCCATTATTTCAAAAAACAAAACAAAAACAACGCAGCATAGTCACAAACAAAACAACAACAACAACAACAACAACAAAAAACCTGAATAAACATCGCACATCGAAACAGCGGGAAAACAAATAAAGAAAAGCCAACGGGTGAGAGAGGTCCATGCAGTGGTGTGTGAAACACAGAAGAGCAGGGACACGTTCATACACACTAACAGATACACACACACACACACACACATATATATATATATAGACATATACACACTATTCACAACCTATCCCTGACCATCAAAATCATCAAAAACAACCAGATTAGGGACAAGGAAAATAAAACAGTCAGTAATGGATGCACTGCAGTAAGTGAGAGAGTAGGAGAGAGAAAGACAGAGTGAGAGAGAGAGAGAGAGAGAGAGAGAGAGCGAGGGAGAGTTGGGGGAGTATAGGTGCTGTGGGGTGTATGTGTGTATATCAACAAAGTGCATCTCCCCAACTTGATGATGTGACACCTCCCAGGATGCAATGCCACACTTTGTCAGCATAACAGAGAGAGAGAGAGAGAGAGAGAGAGAACAAGAAAGGAAGAAAGAGAGAGAGAGGAGAGATGGAAAAAGAGAATGCAAAGACTGAAAGAGAGGGAGAGCACGCCAATGAAGGAGCAGAGACAGCGCAAGAGAGAAAATGAAAGAAAGCGAGAGAGAGAGAGAGAGAGAGAGAGAATCACCTCTGTTGTAGCTCTGACCTTGATCCATGACAGACACTGGCAGGTGGAGGAGAGGAAAGACAAAGAGCTTTGGGTCAGCACCAAGAACGACTGTACCTCTCTCTCTCTCTCTCTCTCTCACTCTCTCTGTGTGCAGTGTGTGTGTGTGTGTGTGTGTGTGTGTGTGTGTGTTTGTGTGTGCGTGTGTGTGTGTGAGACACAGTGAGTGCATGCTCATGTGGTCTTAATTCAATACTGACCTTTCAGTCAGCTGTCTGTGTAAAACACAGATTAGTGCCTTCTCTTCCAGCCAGACAACATGCATCAGCAATGTGTGTTAGATAGGATATGTGTGTGTGTGCGTGTGTGTGTGTGTGGGAGATGTGTGCGTGCGCGTGAGAGCGAGAGGAAAGAAAGAGACTGTGTGTGTGTGTGTGTGTGTGTGTGTGTGAAAAATGCACACATTTGCTCTTTCTACATGCACATTTGACACTGATTAAACCTGGAGCTTAAGTGACCTTTAGAAGGTGGCTAACGGAATGAAGGCATTTATCTTAAATTGAAAAAAAAGAAAGAAGAAAAAAACCTCCCTGACTTCAGGTTCCTTTCAGAGAAGGCATTTCAAAGAACATTGTTTCATAAAACATAGCTTTCTTTAAAAGGCTTCATTTTAAATATTGAGTGTAAACCCGACTAGTTGACAGCCAAAACTAACTTATTAATGGACTTACTCTTCACCAATCAGCACTTTAAAATGTCTTGAGTCTTTAATATGATATAAAGCGCGTATTCCTGCGTAGAGTTTTACCAATACATTTTCTAACACATTTGGATTGTATTTCTAGTCCCTTTCAGTGTAAATTAATTGATTTTTTGTTTTACAGTTTTGTGAGTGGCTTTACTATACCAAGGGCTGGAGACTCCCTTTATACTGAGAGGGAGTTTTAGTCACAGCACTCTGGCCAAACGACCTGGGTCATTACACCAAATGACTCAATCATTCTGTCACTCCAGTGACTCCAGGACACTTGTCTCAGACAATGCTGAAACTTCATTTTACGTGTCTGTGAGTGTGTGTGTGTGTGTGTGTGTGTGTCTAAGAGGGTGCTGAAAAACAGTTCGAGGGCAGTGGAGAGTACCTTCGTTTTCGATCGTGTCAACTGCGTCATTGACGAGTCGAATTACCGTCACTATGGAGGCTTGGAGAGAGAAAGCATGAAGACCAGTCAGCAACATTCAGACACACACACACTCATTCTCTTTCTCCCTAACACCGACATACACACACACACACACACACACACATGCACGCACGCACGCACATACGCTCACAGACGTACTCCACACTCAAACATATATGCACTCTTCTGAGTCTGTATCCAAACTTTGAGGCAGGATTCCAGTGGTACAGTACACTTACAGACCAATGAACCAATGAACCAACCAAGAGTACATGAAAAACATTTCAGAACAGCATCAGTACATCCAGCGTATAACCTTTTTTGGTCCACTGCAAAACTTCTGTGGCCGGATTGGCTTAGAATGACCTGAGCCATGACCAATGAAAAGCAGGCATACAGACACGTCTGTAAAAAAATGCTGATAATGGAATGATGGAACACACTTTGCACAAACTTCAGACAATTACCCCAACACACACACACACACACACAAACAATGCCACAGACACACACGCACAAAAAGACTCACAGACCATAGACAGACAAGTTTGGCCAAGAGTGATGATAATGATAATGATGATGATTGTGAACTGAAGACAAGATCCCTTGCAGTCAAAACACACACTCACATACAAACACACACCCCTCTTGATCCAGATTTAATTTGTGCGTGAATCGCTTGGGGGCGTGGCTTACCATTATCATCACAGGAGTCAGACTGAAAGGAGCTCAGTGATTGGACCTCGGAGTTGCTGCCTTTGTTGCTACCAGAGAAACAAGTGACTTCCTCCAACATGTCCACT
>NC_044500.1:10075540-10098040 GCF_902362185.1 Chanos chanos | reverse complement strand
TGTGTCCTGTGACAAACCCACACACACACACACACACACACACACACACACACACACACACACACACAGGCACTGTCAAGACCACACTCATTCTATCATTCTAAGATCAGCTAAATCAGGACCAAGCCTGTGAAATATCTGGCTCCTAAGCGACCACTGAAGAACAGGGGTGAAGTGCATGTTGACCAGAAGTACCAAGAGCACAATACACAAATCCAAACCTGATTCCCAATGGCATTTAGATCCAGCCAGAGAGCACCCACCTGCACACTCTCCCAGTTTGCCAGGTGGGCACTGGCATGCGTACGGCCCCTTGCTGCTGTCTGTGCCCACACACTGCATGTCTCCAGGACACGACATCTCCTCACACAGCTCAGAGCCTGCTGCACAGCTGCCATCTATCACAGAGAAAGAAGGGCATGAGAGAGAGAGGGAGAGAGAGAGAGAGAGAGAGAGAGAGAGAGGGTTGAATGAGTAAACAGCAGTCCTCTGAATTTTTGTGTTTGTGTCATTATGAGTTTGATGTTAATTTTTTTTAGCAGGTGAACAGATGTCCATATGAGTAACCATGGGTATGTGTGTGTAAATATGAGTATGGGTGTGTCTATGTGTTCATATCAGTATGTGTATTAGTATGTCTATGTGTATATGTGTTTATATCAGTATGTGTATCAGTATGTCTATGTGTATATATGAGTGTGTATGTGAATATTTGAGTATATGTGTGTATGTGTACCTACCAGTACACACACAGCGTGTAGCCCTGTGAAAACGTGGAGACACAAAGCTGGTCTTAGTGGAGCTGTATGTAACCAGACTGTGAGAGTCTAGTGTGATGGTCTGTTCACACTGGGCCTCCCTGCAGTCCAGCCCAGAACAGTTCTTATCCAGTACCGCCGAGACCCTTAGAACCTGATCCAGTTGCCTACGAGCCGAGCTTAGCTTCTGGGTCACAAACGCGGCTTTGTAGAACCCTCCTTCCGCCGTCTCCACGGCAACGAGCAGGTCTAGCTGCCCTGTGGTCTCCACGGGCTGAACACTGAGTATGTGAAGAGCATCTGGACGCTGGGTTGCCATGACGGCGGACAGAACACGGCGCACAGCTGGCAGGTGGAGGGTGACGAAGTCTTGCGGAGTGACACGGTCGAACCGCACAGTCACGGCATCGCGCAGCATCTCCACCGAGGCCTGTTCCACGTGAACGGTCACGGGCACGTTCACGGAAAAGCGTCCATCTGTCACCGTCGCGTTGAGTGTGTAGTGACCAGCATCCAAACCACTCAGAGCAATGATACGGCCGTCGCGTGGACTGACCTACACACATAAAAATGTTCGGTTACACACATACACACGCGCGCACACACACACACACACACACACACACACACACAGCCCACAAATTGAGATCTGAACTGCACTCCTATTTTATCGCAGTTAGTCACTCACCCATAAGAAAACACATTTACACACACACATACACCCACCTTGAAAAGGCTGTTTTGTTGATGTGTGTGTCCGTAGGTGAGGATATCAAAGACGTCCTGGTCCGTGGCGTGGATCTGACCGATAACACCGCCCGGGAATTCATCCTCCATGGTAACGATGTGCACCTGCAGCGGAGACGCCACGGGTTTGTGCACGCTCTCCTCTATCACGCGCACCAGCACCATCGCCGTCGACGACAGAGACGGCCTTCCGGAATCACGGGCCTGGGCAAAGATTAGAGCAAAGATTGCACAAGTCACTCACGAATAAAACCTTTGCTGCATTATTGCAAGCAAAGTCAGAGCAGAGATGCAGGTATTACAAAAAAGAGAGTGTATGTGTTCATGTGTTACGTGTAACTTCAATAATAATAATCTGAGAGTTAATTATAACACTGTTGTAATGTACTAACAAAAATGGAGGTTGAAAGCAACTGTAATCATTCACTGAGTACACACCTGCACTTGGATTGCATACTCTGTCCCCTCTGTCCTTTGAAACATGCGATTGGAAGTCAACAGACCCTCTGTGTCCAACTTAAACCACGCCCCCTCATTTCCTGCAATGATGTGGTAGAGGAATGGTGGACCATTATGGGCTGCATCCTTATCAATGACAGACAGCTGGAGGATGCTGGTACCCACAGGCTTGTTTTCCTGTTGGAGGAAATAAAAAAAATAAAGAAAATCAAACAAACAAAAGCCATTGGCTTGAGCGGAGACTTCCGCACTTTTGATTGGGTGAGAGCTCTGTCACATATTATGATACCTGTATGACAGCGGTTAGATTGGCTGGGATGAAGGTGGGAGGGTTGTCGTTAATGTCGGTGATGTCGATGTTGACCAGCACGGTGGAGGACATGGCAGGAGTGCCACTATCCAACGCTCGGACTGCCAACGAGTAACCTGGCATCTACACACACACACAGAGAGAGAGAGAGAGAGAGAGAGAGAGATGCAAGATGTAAGATCACTGAAGAAGAGGTGCTTTCCTTTGCTGGGCTGTGATTGTGTCTCATGAATTGTTAATGATGGGAAACAGAACACACTCCAGGGATTTCAGAAGCTTGATAAACACAACTACCTGCAACTAATTCTCTCTGCTCACCCCCCCCCCCCCACAACCTCTCACTCTCTGTTTCTCGTTCTCCATCTCATTCCTCCCTCTACAACACCAGCTCTTTCTTCCCACTCTTTCTGACTGTTTTCTTTCCTTTAATGTCTCTTCTTCTAACTTCTCCCCCCAACATCTTTCTCTTTCTCACACTTTTCTTCCTCACCCCCTTCTCTCTCTCCCCCTCTCTCTCTCTCTCTCTCTCTCTCTCACACAGCAGTCGAGTTTCTGGCAGTTGGGGAGTTTGTTTCTGTCGGAGTTGTGTGATTGACAGCAGACTGGGCTGGAGACACTGTAGGTGTGCTGGGATCTCACAGAGCGCGCCATCACACAGATGGGCTCAGGAAACTATCGCACCGCAGCAGCAAATCTCTGCCGAGCCCAATGTAAAAAAAAAAACAAACAAAAGTTTCCTCTTCAGTCGGCCCAAAGTGGCGATGCGGCGGCCCGGCCAAGCGGTCGCTTTTAAAATGACACTTTACCACAGCAACAGAACTACCTCATCTCACAGTGATTCAGTAAAGGTCCTCAAGAGAGACTTTGTAAAAAAAAGAGGTGTTTGTTAATGAAGTAAATCAAAGTAAATTAAGCACTGTTTCCTGTCAACACACATCTCAAAATGTTCATTCCACAGCGCTGTGAGACAATTTCAACGGTTGTGCAAGCCGCTACGTTACAAAACACACCATGCACAGCAATACAAAAACAGCAATACAACGCAAAAAGAGGAAAAAAAAAGCGTCGAGATCAGGCAAAGAGTGAAACAGTAAAAGTGCAAAGACTAAGGCAATATCTTCAGGGCGATGCCACAGAGGGAACGGTACAAATGATCAATTCTTTACGTCGATGTGCATTTATATTGATTTTCTGACATCCCCTGATTTACATAAAGACAGATTTGTACGTGTTTCGTACGAGGTTTTAACTGTGGGTCCAGGAACACTGGAGCTTTTCTTTCTTAGATTGAATATGTGCAGACCAAAGCAATGCGTAGCAGACACAATGCATTAGTTTTCTGAGGATTCTAATAGAGTATTCTTCCATATCGTATCTACAGCAACCGAGTAACCAAGACAACCAATCAGAAAGTAGCATGGATGTATGGGCTATAAAGTGGCAAACTTTGACTTTGAGTTTCTATTCCTAGAGCTCTGAATAAACCTGATTTGACTTATCATCGTTTCCAATAGTCTTAAATGGTCATAATGACATCATCGATTAGTTTGATTGATTACGCTGGTACCCAATCAGTAAGACAGTAAGTGAGTGAGTGGGTGAGTGGGAGGGAGGCTACAGCCATGACGGCATTAAAGGTGGATATCTCACTGTCTCTCGGTCCAGATGTTTGTTGACTTTGATTTGACCAGTGACCGGCTCGATGAAGAACTGGTTCTCACGATCACCACTGATGATGGAGTATAGGATATCACCGTTCACCTGGCTGTCCACATCCTCTGCCATCACCTGGGCAACCACAACAAAATCCAATCAGAACACACAATTTCAGTACTGCACATACCACGTAATACATATTATTATATGAGCAATATATATTAAGGGATCAGATGAGGCGAAGTCAAGTAACCATTTTAAAGTGTTTCCATCGCTGGTTACCTTCACAACAGTGTCTCCTATATTAGCATCCTCACTGATGGAAGTGCTGTAGGTGTCACGACTGAACATCGGCGCATTATCATTCACATCTGTCAGGTTGATGTTCACCATGGTAACGGCACTAAGGGGTGGAGTCCCACCATCTCTAGCCTCCACGGTTAAAAAGTAGTCTTTGCAGGACTCGAAGTCCAGAGGTCGAGACACGGAGATTGCACCTGGAGGATGTGACACAGTTACTGGGAATGCACTGCAAAAATGATTATAAATATCTTGTGAAGCTTTACGTAGGGAGTATCTACCACTGTGCCGTCGACCGTTGCCGGTGACGACCTGTTCGTAGGTCGTTGTAGAATTGCTTTGAGCAAACACTGACAACATGTTTCACGCAGAGTTTCAGCGTGTTATGTAGGGCATGGGATTGTACCTGAGGTTAAAGGTGGTCCCCACGGTAACATTAGACAATAAAGTTCACTTAGGTTTGAGTGGGGTGTCTGCAGGCTTGTGACGTGATTAAGAGTCTCACCTGTGTTGATATGGATGGTAAAATGGCCTTGCTGGTTGCCTGAGCGGATGCTATAGTAGATGTCCGCATTGGTTCCAATGTCTTTGCTAGCGGCATAAACGCGCACCACCTCTGTTCCCACGGCGACGTCCTCCGGCAGCGTGGCCAGGTAATCTCGCCTCTCAAACACTGGCGGGTTATCGTTAATGTCCAAAACGGTGATGGTGACGTTCACAAGGGAAGACAGGCGCACTGGTACACCCTGGTCTGAAGCTCTTACTGTGATTTGGTACGAGGACTGAACCTCACGGTCCAACAAACGTTCCAACACAAGGATCCCCGAGGACTTATCAATGGAAAAGAAACCATCTGCTGAGTCCACCAGGGAATACACCACCTTGCGACTCACACCTGGTCAGCAAAATGAATTAGAGATGATTAAGAGACAGTATTAACACACACACTAGTGCTCACCAACACTCTTAAACAATAGTGTAATAGTGCATTAATAGGCTTGAGAAATAACAGAGTTACAAAGAGAGGCGGGGGCACTGATAGAGAAAGAAGGAAAGAAAGAAATTGAAAAAAAGAAAGAAAACGTGAAGTCGTAGATCTTACCGAGATCAGGGTCGATGGCTTGCAGGCGTGTGAGCAGGGCTTTGGTGGCTGTGTTCTCATAAACACTGGCTGTATAGTGCGGCGTGCTGAACTGAGGGGGGTTATCGTTGACATCCAACAGCGTCACTGACACCTCTGCGAGACAGTAAAGGCCACCGCCGTCTGTCGCCTGGGCGACCAGAGAGTACCGCTCCACTTTTTCTCTGTCTAAAGCTCCGGCCGTCTTCAGCTCACCTGAGGTTAAGACAACGATAAGAATTATTTATGCATTCAGGAATATAAGAATTCACACACACTTACACACATACACACACACACACACACTTACACACATTATAGTGTCAACTAGATGTTTGACATTGCAACATTTGTTCATCTTAATGAGAATGTCCAACAAAAGCAAAATACATTATTTTTCAGCACACTAACAAGACAGCTTTCACGGGCAAATGAAGCAGGGCTGCCTCCAGACGTGCTTCCAGTTACATCGCATCCACAACAGCAATATTTGACCAGCTGTTTCGCTTTCTGTTTAGGCGAGCTTGCCATCTGCAACCCTTCAATCACAAGTCAGTATACATAACCTAAGCTACCAAATGCAGTCTTAAAAGGGCGCACATGCACACACACACACAGGTATATCCAGACACACACACACACAGAGCACCTGTGTAAGGGTGGATGGAGAAGTCCTCTGCTCCTGGACCAGACAGGGAGTACTGTATCTGAGCATTGGAGCCTGCGTCCGCATCTGTGGCTTTAACTCTCAGAATCAGCTTATTAAGAGGAACATCCTCAGAGACTGACACTGAATACACCACCTAAAGATACACAAAAAAACCCCCCACAGACACACAGAAGAAAGACAAGAAAACACACAGTTAGACTGTAGTTTGCGGTGTGTTTGTGTGTGTTATAGTTAGTACTCTATTATAGTTCACTGACCTGTTCACACACTGGGCTGTTGTCATTGGTGTCAGTTACTGTCACTTCCACAGTTGCTGTGGAAACGAAGAGTCCATCTGTTGCCGTGATGTTGATTTGGTAGAACTCCTGTTCCTCTCGATCTAACGGACGTTTAACGTACAGCTTCCACTCCCCCTGCACTAAGCCCAGGGCAAACACCCCTCCTCGGTTACCACCTACACACACACACACACACACACACACAGACAAACACATATCGGTCAGTATCTGTATTTTTAAAATACTTTCACTGACACAAAACTATAGATAATCCAGAGTATATATACAGTATATTTGTACTAGCACACACACACACACACATAGCAAGTGCACACATCCATAGATAATTAGGACACATTACATTTTATGTCCCCATTCACTAACACAGAGTTAAAAGATCCAGTAGACTGTAGCTAGAACTGAGCATGAGCATCTGCACACTTATACTCCCACACACACTCACACACACACACACACAGAGAGAGAGGGAGAGACATGCAAGCACATGCCCACAGAGACACAGAGGATTATCTGAGCGTCTTAATAACCTCTATTAGTCCTCTCTGTCACAGAAAGCTCATTAGAATAAATTATAATAATTACACCTTTTATTCTCATTTAAATTATCAGCACTGCTATCAATTAAGGTCAAACACATATAACAACCTCGTTCATTTATCGCATGTAATGGAATGAAATTCTACCACCTTTTTCCTCTAATTACGATGGGTCATCATTTACACCATACAAAACAACCAGGACAAGGCACGGACAGACATGGAGAGAGAAAGAGAGAGAGAGAGAGAGAGAGAGAGAGTGAGAGAGAGAGAGAGAGAGAGAGAGAGAGAGAGAGAGAGAGAAGGGGGGGGGGCAGACTAGAGACTGACAATAGGATAAATAAAAACTCAGTAATCAAAAACAGTGGGCAGTGATAAGTGTCCAATTATTCTACTTGAAGCACTTATGCACACCCACACACACATACATGCACGCGCGCACACACACACACACACACACACATACACACTGACAAAGACACGAACACACACAACAAACAATCTTTTGTTCATGTCCTATATAAACCGGGTGTAATTTATCTCAGCTGGAAACCAGTAACACAGAGGGAGTGATGAGAAAATCTTCCTCGCTATCCATCGCTCCCTACTCTCTTACCTATTCTTTCTCTGGGTGATTAGAACGGAGTGATTTAAACCATTTTTTTTGCTTCAGCCTTCCTCTCTATCCAGTAAGATAAGTCTCCAAATCACACGCAGGAACTATCGAACAACAAACACATTTTCCTTTTCCTTCATGGTCAAATACAGTTCAGAATCAAAATACAGAAAAACACTCCTTTAACAGTTAAACTCCAGCACGTCCCACTGTCCTTTTGACCCTAAAAAAAGATCGAATCTCTACCTCAACCAAATTTATTCTTACAGTTTTCGTAACAAGAGATTTTCAATAAATATTACAAACAGCCGCTCGGATAGTGACTTCTGGGATTCAGATTCTAAAAGCTCGAACCACATTATCATAGTACTACGAGAAAATTCATATTTTTGTTGGCACTCAAAAACTTGGCATTCAGAGAAGCCTTTTTTCAAAAATCGTCCTTCGAACGGCGCTAACCAAACCACTGGGCAAATGAACGTTCTTTCAATGGGTTATGTATGCGGGTTTTCTGAGCCTTTCAGAGGCAGATGAGAGTAAGTAACTATGTCTGTATTTACCTAAAATGCACTCAGCCTTCTCTGAACTGCTTCAGTGCCTGGAGGTATACAGAAAGTCTCAAGAGGACAGCCCTTCTCCTCTTCCAACATACTGTTTATATGTGTTTGTGTGTGTGTGTCTGTGTGTGTGTGTGTGTGTGTGTGTGTGTGAGTGCGGTCACCTCACGGTCAGAGAGCGGTCATAACTGCAGGGCAACCATAAATCAGCTATGATCAGTGTCTTGTAAAATAAGTACTGTTCCACCTCAAGCTCTCGCTCTCTCTCTCTCTGTCTAAATCTCATTGAGCTGCATGAGCTTCATTGTGTACTGTACTGCCAAGGAGGTATGAAAAGTCTATTAGACGGAGTTTGACCTTTAAATTTGTTCGGAGCCAAGAGGATTTAAACATCACAAATATCTTGGAACACTACGCTTCGGAGGAAACAGACAGAGAGAGCCTGGGAGTGACAGAGTGAGAGGGATGTGTGATAGACAGAGAGTGAGAGATTATATACAGACAGATTAGAGAAACAGAGAAAGGGAGACAACCAAAGCTCATGCAGCTTAGTGTGTGAGTGTCTGTGTGTGTGTGGTCACAATGTTTATTCCAGTTACTGTGCTAACTACGGTGAGCTTTAATCTGGTTAAGTGCAAAAGGTGTGTGCTTACGTCTGGGTGACATCTTGTTATGAAATAATGCTTGTTCTTACTTTGCTGGTGTCAGCACAGTTTAAATCATGATTACAGCTCTGAGACTGCTCCTTAATCGACATTCCTGACCAGAGTGTGTGTGTGTGTGTGTGTGTGTGTACACGCTAAGAAATATGCACTTTGGTTGATTTGTGGGTAGCCTCATGAATTATAGAACAAGGTAGCTCCTTAATTCAGTGTTATGAGTTTCTGAGCTGCTGATTTGCAAGCAAGCTGCTCAGATGTTTGTGCGTGAGTGTAATTTATGCCAGCTAAGGATGATAACACCTTAAAAAATGTTCCACACCATGCTGCATTAATGGAGAAAAAAAAAAACCTGTATCCGCAACAATCACACCTGTGCTTTTTCTTTTTTGTGGAGGATCCAGGTTTTTATCTATAGCATAAGTATTTTTCTGCTAGCATTTCCGCTAGCAACTGTAGACCACAGAAGACATGCAAGGCACTGACACACTCATGCTCACATACCTGTGATGTGGTAGGTGACCTGTCTGTTGATAGGAGAACTGTCGTCATCACGTGTGTTCAGCACAGCTACAACTTCACCAGGGGCATCACTCTCACGCACGCTGCCGTAGTAACGAGCCTGCAGGAACTCTGGGACATTGTCATTGGCGTCACCAACAGCAACGGTGACAGTCGTTGAAGACGACTGACTGATGGGGTCGCCAAGATCGAACGCCCACACCGTTAGAATGTGAGCAGGGCGGTGCTCATGGTCCAGCTCCTTCAAAGTTGAGATCCAACCGGAGTTACTGTCAATCATGAAAAAAGCTCCTCCCTTTTCAGGATCCTCACCAACAGAACCAGGCAATCCCGGTGGAGTTAAACTGTAGGTCACCTGACCATTGGCTGCCCAATCAGGATCCTGTGCTCTCACCTGCAAGACCCTGGTGCCAGGAGGAAGGCCCTCACTAACAGAGGCCTCATAGACTTCTGACTCAAATGTCGGCTTGTTATCATTGACATCCAGGACTTTGACCTCCACGTCAACACTGTTGACTGCGTCGATTCGACCTTGCTGCAGAGTTACAGCAACCTTAAAATGGAAAGCCTGAGTCTGTTCCCGATCAAGCTGCTTGTCTACTTTTATCATACCACTCTCTCTATCCACCACAAACACGCCCTCACTGTTACTCTCCGGCGTCTGACCAGTCACAGTTGAGAAAGTCACCGGCAGGGGTGCGCGGCCAGGCAAAGACTGCAAGTGTACTGCACCTAGCATACCACCAATGGGCGTGTCCTCTGGCACGGTGAAGGAGAACTGTGGTTGGCTGAAGACTGGCAGATGGGCGTCAGCGGAGAGAACGTGGATGTAAACAGACACGAGAGAGTGCCTGACTGGTGCTCCGCCGTCCAAGGCCTTCACAAAGAACGACAGCACCGATCCCCTCAGGGAGCCGAAAACGCCTTTGGTGACAACCCAGCCGCTGTCAGGGTCAATGTCCAACAGCTCTGTGACCTGAGGGCTGGCTTCGCTGTACAGGCTGTAGCTGACTTGGCCGTTAGCCCCCTGATCAGCGTCCAACGCCTGCACCTGTGTCACAAGAGCACCTGGCTCGACTTCTGCCCGGACGCTAGCACGGTACTCGGAGGCCTGAAAGAGTGGGCCGTTATCATTCTCGTCCAGCACAGTGACCCGAACGTTGCAGTAACCTACCCTGCCGCCGCTGTCCTGTGCCACTACGCTCAGGATGATCTCACTCCGGTCCTCTCGGTTCAACCGTTCCAAAGTCGATATCTGACCACTGTTGTCTATACTGAACAAATCTCTCGCTGCATCTGAAAGCAGCGTGTATTTGACCTCTCCAAACTCCGCTGGGTCGGCATCCTGGGCCCTGACAGTGACAATCTTTGCCCCGGGAGCTGCGTTTTCCCTCACCTCTGCCTCATACATGCTCTGGGTGAACTGGGGGGAATGGAGGTTGGCTCGCTCCACCCGAACGTGTATCTGAGCCGTGCTGGTGAAAACTCCGTCGGACACGCTCACATTCAAGCTGACTGTGGAAGGCATACGCTGAACGCGCCTTTGTCCGCTCAGACTGAGCACACCGGAATTTGCATCCAGCTGAAACAGCATACGCTCGTTACCAGACACCAGACCGTATCGAAGCCTTTCCGCATCTGACTTGTCAGCATCTGATGCCTGTACACAAGTGACAAAATGACCCTTAGGGGCGAGTTCGCTAACTGAGGCTTCATACAAGAGTTGGTTAAAAACTGGAGCGTTGTCATTGGTGTCAGTCACTTCTACCGTCACCCACACCTCACTGCTCAGTGGCGGGAACCCATTGTCAGTCGCCTTGACAACAAAGACGTACCGTTGTTGAGTTTCATGATCGAGTGAACGTGCTGTCAGAATTAGGCCACTGCTGCTGTCAATGTGGAAGTGATCTGTGCTATTATTCCTGTCAGAGATGATCTGGTACCGAACCACGGCGTTCTTTTCAGAGTCTTTGTCCGTGGCTTGAACCTGCAGAGCGGCTGTGCCGATCATGGCTGACTCTGAGATTACGGCGCGGTACACCGGCTGCTCAAACACCGGAGCGTTGTCATTCACGTCTACAACTATCACTTCCACGTCCACCTCTGCACGAGCACCTGTCAGACAGTCTGTGGCCCTGATAATGAGTCTGTGGGCAGGACTGATCTCATGGTCAAGCGGGGCGATGACACTAATGACCCCGGTGTCAAAGCCGATGGAAAACAGCGTGTCAGGGTCTCCGTGCGTGATGGTGTACAGTACGCTCTGGCCTTCAGGGCTGCTGGCATTGATGCCCAAAATCGGCGTCTGCACCGACACGTCCTCGGTCACCCTCACCGTGTAGAACGGCCGATCGAACACTGGCATGGCTCGGTTCACCACGGTAACCGGGAAGGTGATCGAGGCGGAGAGGGGCGGCGTTCCTCCGTCTCGGGCAAACACCAGCACTTGGTACTCGACGCTGGACAGGTCCACCTCAAAAGCTCGACGCAGGCGCAGTTCCCCGCTCGCACGGTCCATCTCGAAGTGTCCCAGCTCGTCCTGCAGGAAGTAACTGACCTCTCCGTTTGGTCCTTTGTCCTGATCCACTGCCGTCACGCGGAATATGGCTGATCCTGGCTCTGCCTCGACTTGCACGGCAGCGTAGTACGGCAGCCCAACAAACATGGGAGCATTGTCGTTAACATCCGTGACATGTACACGTACCAGGGCACGGGCTACACGAAGCCGATCTTCTTCACGACCTGCCTGAACGAGCAGTCCATATTCCTCTCGTTCCTCTCGGTCTAACGGCACTCCAACCGTCTCGATGGCTCCAGATGTGGGCCTGATACGAAACTTCCCACCTGCATTCAGTAGTGTGTAGCGCAGCGGCTCATTCAAACGGTTGCCTAGTGCCGTGACCACAGCGACCGTCGTTATGTTAGCGTTGTTCTCCTGGATGTTGGCATTGTAGACGCTGTGTGTAAAGGCTAGGCCGCTGTCCAGAGCCTCTCTCACCAACACCGTCACTAGAGCTGTGCTGGAAAAGCGTCCATCGGAAACGCGAACGTTAAAGCGGAAACGCTCCTTACTGAAACTGCTGTTTCTTACGGTCAGCAGACCACTGCTTGCTTCCACACTAAAGTGTTCCAGGCTGCCATCCGGCAAAGAATACGTCAATTCTGATCGGCCATCGCCATCAGGGTCGGAGGCGGAGACCTGCAAAGCCTCCACACCCTCATATGTGGGTAGGAGGAGCACTGCCTCATAGCTATCTTGGGAAAAGCGTGGTGGACAGTCGTTAACATCTTGCACCTGTACTGTGACCTCTGCAGGCCTCTCAGCTGAAAGCTGCGGACGCCCACTGTCCCGCACGCTGACGTGGAACCGGAACGTGGGCGTTGTCTCGTGGTCAAGTTGAGCTATGGTTCTAATTGATCCAGTTCCAGCATCTACCGTAAAGAACCGCCGGGCTGCTTCCTCCTGGATCTGATATACCAGCAATGCATTGTGGTTGCGGTCGGCATCTGTTGCTCGAATGACCAGAGGTTGACCGTTCTCGCTCTGGACCACGCTGTTCAGCCCTGCTCCCTCACTAATGCTACCATGGTATTGCAACTGCTGAAACACCGGAGAGTTGTCATTCTGGTCAAGCACAATTACAGTCACTGTGGCGTTGGAGGCCTGTCCGGCCATGTTGGTAGCAGTGACAATGAGAGTGTATGAGGAGACCGTCTCATAGTCCAGGGTTCTTTGTGTTGTGATGACGCCACTGTACTGATTGACGCGGAAGGATCTGTCCCCGTTGCCGTGACGAATGTCATAGGTGAGCGTGGACAGACTCAGGGCATTCACCGTGGTCACGGAGGTACCTACGGCAACGCCCTCGGCGATCTCGCCCTGGTACTCGGTTTGGGGGAACTTTGGGCCAGCGTTGTCAGACAGCGTGACGGCAATACGCACTACAGCAGTGGAGGAGAGGGGGGGTGAGCCGTTATCCATCGCTTTAACCGTCAGAACATAGTGACCAATGGTGGACAGGTCCAACTCCCGTGCCACTGAGATAATGCCCAAAACTGGATCAATCCGGAACGTGCTCCCTGTATTGCCTGTGTGAGGGGGAGATAAAGAACAAATGTATGTGCATCAGCTTACACACATCAGTAAACACACTGATCTCCACATTTGATATAAACTTCTATATTTGCTTGAACTAGATATTTTTGTACAGACATGTATGTTTGTGTGTACCTGAGTCGACACTATAGCTGATTTGAGCATTCTGTCCCTTGTCTTTGTCTAGTGCTGTTACAGTGAGCACCGCTGATCCCAGAGCAGCCGACTCATACACCTGCCCTTCATACATCACCATGGTGAAGATGGGGGCGTGGTCATTGACATCCTCTACGCCGACCAGGACGCGAGCAAGACTCCGCCTATACGGGAACTCCTGATCTTTTACCTGAGAGAGATAGAGACCGATCAGATGCAGAGACATGACACACACACATACACACACACACACACACACAATCAGACACAAAGCAAACAAAACAGTCATGCAAATAAACACCCTGTCAGATAAGCACAGATTAACCTCTACCTGAGGATTACAATAACACATTTCATTTCTCCACTCACAGCTGTAATATCTCGCCTTATTAAAAATGACACTCACACACTCCTCATCAGTGTGCAGTGGCGGGGAGTGATTAGATCAGATCGATAATTAGATTTCAGCAGAGTGAAACAGGTTCAGGGCACATTAATACAAGCTGCACCTGTCTCAGTACGACCAGCAATCTAATGTTTCTGTCATACTATTACTGATCCACAAAGAAACAAGCCCGCTACAATACGGATTTAATGCAGTAAACACGCGTGTGCACACATACACACACACACACACACACACACACACACCATATCAGTGCTGTGAGTACACACAACTTACCATGACTGTGAGAATGTGTTGACTCCGGCTCTCATGGTCAAGTCTTCTGGCTGTGTAGACCGTGCCCGTGTTTGGGTCGATGCGGAACAGGCGTAAGCTGCTGGGGTCAACGCTACTCTGGAGGCTAAAGGTTAAACGGTGACGCTCGTCTCGGTCCGACGCCAACACCTGCACCACTTCCGTGTCAGGGGGCGTGTCCTCTGCGATTGTGATGTCATACGTGGGCTGGGAGAAGACTGGGTCATTGTCATTGTTATCCAGAACTGTGATATGCACCTGGGGAGACAGAACACACACATGCACACACACGCACACGCACACGCACACACATGCACGCACACACAAGCACACACACATACGCACACACACACACACACACACACAAAACACGTTGTTGTGCCAGATGTTTACAGTGTAATACAAGGAGTGTAACAAAACTCTAGACTTGTAAAGGAGCGAATGTATCTGAATGCGTGAACACTGCATGTGTTTTGAATCACAGTGTATTTACAATGCTTATGTGGTTTTTGTATGTGTGTGTGTGTGTGTGCACGCACGCACGCATGCATGTGTGCGTGTATGTGTCTGTTTGTGGAGGTTGGGACCCGCTGGCTGTTCTAATTATAACGTAATAACAGACGTGTATTTCCGTTTCTCCCTCTCTCTCCCTATCGGCTCCACGCTGAGCTCCATCTGTGTGTGTGCGTACGTGTGGCGTGGCTGAGTGTGTGTATATGTGGGTGTGTGAAAAAAAGAGGGAAACCCAGGCAGACAGCGAAGTGGAATAAAGTAGAATATCTGTCTCTCACGTTCCTCCTCACTCTTTCATCCTCTCCGTCTCTGTAAGAGTCTGGCATTGTTTGCCCCGCTGTGTGTTTATTATCATCTGGTTAAAATACAATAACAAGACAGACTTGTGTCTTGAACGAAATTCAAGTGTCCTCCACAATGGAGGGATGTTCTCTGAAGAAGACGGGCCGACTGGTGCCTTTTCTCTTTGCAGGACTGATATGGCACTCTCTTTTAGATGGTGACCTTGACCAATATGCCGGATCATAAATGGGAACACATCATCAAGGCGAAATCGCTTTTCATCCCAATAGGACCTTGATATGTTAGCCAACCAATCAAAAGAGTGACAGACTTTATCAATCAAATTCTAACCTTTAACATCAATCACACATTAAAGGCGATTGCCTCTTGTGTGTGTGTGTAGTGTGTGTGTGCGTGTATGTGTGTGTGTGTGTGAGTGTGTGTATGTGTGAGAGTGTGCGTGTGTGTGTGTGTGTGTGTTTCTGTGTGTGTGTGTGTGTGTTTCTGTGTGTGTGTGTGTGTGTGTGTGTGTGTGTGTGTGTGTGTGTGCGTGTGCGTGTGCTCGCGCGCGTGTGTATGTGTGTGTACCTGAGTGTGAGCGACGTTGGTTCCATCTGTGACCTCCAGGGTGAGGTTGTAGAATGACCTTTGCTCGGCATCCAGCGGTTTGGCGATGATGATCGTGCCAACACCCTTGTCCACATCAAAAACGCTCTCAGAGTCACCGTCTGAGAGGAAGAAAAACGACAGTCATTCTCAAAGTTATATATATACACAGCCACTCTCTCTCAAACACACACACACACACACACACACAAACACACACACACCCACACACACACAAATCTTATCTAAACCAGCAGGGGGAGACATTGGAAGGGTTTTGTACTAAAAGCCTCTGCAGTTATGTAGGGACATCCTAAGTGGTGCCTTGTCCATGTGTGCATATATAAATACACACACATACACAAACACACACACACACACACACACACAAACACACACACACACACATACACACACACACACACACAAAAACATATGCATGCACACACACCTACACATAAACAAACATGCACACACACACACACACACATTAACATAAAACAGTAAGAGTAATGTAGTGGTGATGAGGGAGAGACTGTAAATGTTTGAGTATGTGGCTCATTTGTTTGAGTTTGTTTGCAGTATGGTGTATTTTGTGTTTTTCATGTATTTATGTCAGTGTGTATTATGAGTGAGTGTGTGTGTGTGTGTGTGTGTGTGTGTGTGTGTGTGAGTGTGTGTGTGTGTGTGTGTGTGTGTCTGTGTGTGTGTGTTTCTCCAAAACACTGAGGAGACGCAAAGTATCAGAAACCCAGTATTTCTGTCTCCACATCCAACCACTGCCTGAAAAAGAATATTCCTTCTCACCAAATTATAGAGGAGCACAAAACCCACACCCACACACACACACACACACACACATACACACACACACACACATTCTCGCACAATATTAAAACCTCTACTGAGTCCTGAAATGTCATCTTCTTGTCTAGAGACAGATAAGAGGGAACTCTCCAGTGTGATAAAGTGATGTCTTTACACAGTAAACAAAATGAAAACCAAATAAACGGCAAATACAAACAAACAAACAAACACTCACACCTCCGTAATCTAAATCGCCCACTTTCGTCTCTTCCGCATAAGTATAACTTCACAATAAACATAACGAGAGATTCACATATTTCACAAGATACCAGCGGGCCAGATTTGAGGTTCTTTTACTTTCCTGAGGAAAATTCAAAACTGGTTTCGTGTGAAACCACTAACTGGGACTCCGATCCAGACCCAAGACCCAAAGGGCGGGCAAGGGAGTCTTACGCGGAGAGCTTGGTCCAAAGAACCCAGATTCCATTCTTGCCACATCCTCCATAAGAACTGTGCAGTCTCAGCATTGGACAGAGTAAAAGTGAGTTCTGAGCCTCTCTGTCTGAAATGACCTTTACAAGCGAGCGCCGAATCCGTCTAAAGACTTGTAAAGGTGGTATCGGAAAGATTAGATCCCTTGCGCCTTTTCACCACCGGGAGCGAAGGGGATTTGATCGAGCTCCTTCAAAAGATCATAGACCTGTCTTACAAAAGCTCCTAGAGCCAAAACCAACACTTGAGGAAAAAAAAAAAAGATAGAGCGGCAAGAAAGAAAAAAAATGATGGAAGGTTTCTTTTTTTTTTTTCACAGTAAAAGTTATTGAGATCTGTTTTATACCTCTGGCGTTTTGACCTTGGACAGGAAACCGTCTGCGTGTGAAGGTCGTCCATCTGACTTTTTTTTTTTCTCTTTTGTCCTTTCACTCTCTTTTTGTTTTATCAACTGAGAAGATCATTTGAGAACCCGTGTTGGAATTCTAGTTAATGATTCCAGGACTTTGATAAGAGACACTTTTCCTGATTCATCTGAATGTAACTTTGTCACCGTTAAAGAGCCAGGGATGAAGCTGACTCATGCTGTGTAGTGCTGTATCTTCAATTATATTTGAGGAGCAAAACTTCTGTCTACTGTGCATCTTCACACACACACACACACACACACACACACACACAAAGATCTAATTAATCATTCTCTAACCTGCCTGCGGCTCAACACCTGGGCAACAGATACACTTACACACCTTAAGCACCAATCCATCTATCACTAATTTCACTCTCTTCCTTTTCCTTTCCATGTCTCCCTCTCTCTTTCATTCATTCCCTTTCCTCTATCTACCCCGATCCTATACTAACCTATGACCTTCTTCCTCTCACTCGATTGGCTGTGTAATGATGCATTTAATTAGGCCGCCAATGGGAGGGCGGGGTCAGCGATAGCTGGAAGGGTTTTGGGGAGACTCTCTCTCCCTCTCTCTAACACACACACACACACACACACGTACGTACACTCACACACACAGAAGGACACACAGCTGTCTCTATATACCGATGAACCTAAACATTTAAAGATTAATCATAAAATTAAACAAAGAGAGTGATAATCACACATTTGTCACATGTCCCGCCCACAAACACATTTCAACCAATCACATGTGAGCAGCATTGCACAACACTAGGATTGATGGGAAAGCACAAGTAGCTGATGAGTAAACAGAAAGAGAGCAACAGCAGTTCTGCTGAACTGAGGATGACAGAAATAGAAAGGAAGAGAGAGAAAAAGAGAGAGAGAAGAAAGAGAAAAAGAAAGAAAGAAAGAAAGAAAGAAAGAAAGAAAGAAAGAAAGAAAGAAAGAAAGAAAGAAAGAGAGAAACAGTTCTGCTGAACTGAGAGAGATACCTTCTGTAGAACAGTTCCTGCCACAAGCGGTCTGGAGAACATAGAACATCTCACGGAAAGGGCGTGGACCTTCCCATTCGAAGCATTTAAAGAGAGAGAAAGAGAGAGAGAGAGAGAGACAGGGGCAGTCGAAGGAGAGAAAAGTAGGGGTAGAGAGGAGGAAGAGAGAGAGGTAAAGAGGCAGGTTGAAACAAAGTTGAAAGGTTAAAGGTTAGGAGAGATAGGGAAAAGGAAGGAGGAGGAGGCAATAGGAGACAAGAGGAGGAGGAGGAGGAGGAGAGAACGTGGAAGGCAGAGGGAGGAAAGAGAGAGTGAGAGAGAAGGGATTGTGACTTCAAAAAAGAGTAAAAGAAAGGCAGAGCAGCGGAGGAGTGCAGAGCCCAGAGAGCGCGTGAGGCCGAAGCAAACAGAAGGTATCTGCACACAAAACAGCATGCATGGAGCACTCTGGGAAATGTAGTACTCATAAGGAGCCTCTCTTATAGCCCACCACACATACAGCAGGCTCCAAGAACTACACGACCCTCTCGGAAAGACTTCGCTAATATTAATCATTAAAACGCTACTTAGATCAGTATTGAGCATGTTTAGGCAATGCAACAATGTAAACTGTATTTTCTATATAGTTTGATGTGAATGAGTCTAGATCAGACTGCTAAAGCTTACACTGTCAAAAATTAGTCTTTAGAAAAATGTTAATTTAAATATTAAAATATATATGGACACATATTAAATATTCAAATATTTATTTTTATGTCATAACCCTAACATATTCGTGTTCATTTCCTGAGGAAATGATTTCGATGGTCTGACAGGCTTTAATTTGTTATCTAAAATATTTTTTGACAAGCATACAAACCTTTAATGCCATGGGAACAGAGAGCTGCAAGTGATCGCCATGGTGACTGTGGAATGGCAAAGGAGAGCCACACACCGGCACAAACCATGCACTTAGACAGTCAACCATCTCCATGACGCTACCACTAACATGTTCCTCAACCAGTTTAGCCCAGTTTATCTCCTGCCTAAACCCATACACGGCCATTCATCTTCTACTCTAGCCTTTAAACTAACTGTCAACTTTATTCTACACCAATTACTCTTTAATCCAACTGAGTTTCCAGAAATTAAACCCAGTACTCCTTATCCTTTACCCCTAACACTCTATTGGTCTAATATTTACCGTAATGAATACACTAAGATTAAGATTAAGCACTTAAACCTCACTTTTACTTTACTCCCCCATAGCCACCTTAATCCCCAACTCCTGATCCTATGCTACATTAATCCTAATCCCCGTTTTTTTCACCACTACACAACATGTATCTTAATCCCTCACTCTAAACACTAAACAGCGCCTCCATCCACAACACTAATCCCCAAAATAACATAATACTAATCCATTACCTGTAAAAAAAAAAACGTGTAACCCTAACAATATTCCCTAACCCTAAGCATTTAAACACAACACCTGGATTATCACCACAATTACTCTATATCCTGTCTGGTGAAAAAAAATCAACCTTCCATCCAATCCAGTTGAGAGTTTTCTCCCCTCATGCTGAAGCCCCGCCCCTGGTTAATGACTCACCTATGATGTCAAACCACAGTGGGATGGAACTCTGCTGCTGGGCTGAGACCACACCCACTATGTCTGCCACTCTGTCCGTTTCCATGACGGTGAAGTTATACAGCTGTTCGTCAAACATCAGAGGAACCGGATTGGGCGGAGGCCGGCGGATCCACTCGATGTGCAAGCGAGCCGTCGTCCACCTCTGAGGCCGCCCGTTGTCCGTAGCCTTCACCTGAGATCAAAGGTCACAGGTCAAGCGTTGGGAAAAGAAAGCAGGAACGAAGAGCTTATGACAACAGTAGACATTTCATGGAAAAAAAACATTCGTGCAAAATTAAGAGATTTTTGATCAAACAGGCCACAGCGAGAGACACACATCACACACATAATGCATGTCCCTTTCACGCTTTCGGAGCGAAAAGAGAGAATAACTGATAGACTGCAGTCTCTAAGTCACTTATGAATGGTTATTGAACAAAAGCCCCTCCAGAGTGGAGAGAAACCCCATCCTCCCTCACCTCCCTTTTCAGAGAGGACAATAATCATTTGTGTTAATGGATTCTGTCTGGTGCAATCAGCTACTGACTTGCTCAATATAATGGTCTGTAGTTAAAGGATAAGTTGGCCCCTTTCTTATTTTTTTCAGCATTGTGCTCCGCCCGTTAAAAAAAAAAAAAAAGAAAAACCCTCTGTCCGCAGGGATCCGGTGCGTTCCATTGGATGTGACGGCTGAGTTTGAAGATAGTAATAATTAGCATCTTTAGCTGGGAACAATGCAAGTGTGCAAGGCCAAGGTTTAATCTTGGCCTCATTTGCTCTTTTTGTAAGGAAGCCTTGAGTTGATGCTCCAAACTGCTGTAATTCTTTTCAGGCGAGAACACAATGGTGAAAAAAAAGAAGAACTAAACATCGGGCAACCTGTTCCTTGAGAGATCTTACTCGGTGAAATAACAGAGAGAGCTCTGAGGCAGGAGGAGTCATAAATAACCTCCCTCACCTCCAAGGTTAACTGAAGGTCAAACCAAATGTTTCAAGGTCAAACTGTCAGAGTGAAGGGCGAAAGGGAACGGTCAAAGGGAACGTACGGTCAGAATGTCATAAGTGCCGGCGGTAAACTGTTTTTTGGGAGAGGAGACGACACCGGTTTTGGGATCGATGTAGAACTTGCCGTCCTCGTTACCGTCGACGATGCTGTAGGTGAGATCGGCGTTGGCTCCCTGGTCTCTGTCGTAAGCGAACACGCGGTAAATGGGACCGCCGCGTTGCTTACGACCGCGTTCGGGTAACCTGACCTGGTAAACCTTCTCCGGGAACGTAGGCTTGTTATCGTTCACATCCTGGACCTGAATCACCACCCATACTGTAGTTTGTCTGGGTGTGGAGCTGCCATCTGATACTGTCACCTACACCCCCCATACACACACACACACACACACGCACACACACACACATATACACACACACATACACATACATACATACACACACACACACATGCACACACAGAAGAAAAAAGGTACAAAATTAATGCAGCAGAGAACACACAGTTCACAGAAGGGCAAAGTGCAGGGACAGATGGGAATTTGGGAGTCAAACCCTTAAGGCAGGGGTTGAGACAAAAGCAGTTCTCCCACTGAGAGTGTGATAGACTATTTTTAAATCTCAATTCACATAATACCAAAAGACATTCAAGATGCCTATAACTTTTTTTTCTGCATAACATAACGTTCCATAGTCAGGTAACAAGTTCATTTATGAAAGCGGATAGCTTGCTTTATAAAAGCCGAGTATAGATATTAATAATGACATTTACAAGAGCTGTGAAGAAGCTACCTCTATGCCTTAAGATCAGGTTTTAAGTGTTATATCTAAACCAGGTGTGAAGGTTCATCAGCCATGACCACGTCATTGATATGTCAGATAATGACGTAACCACATGGCCCGCGGTTGCTTACCGTTACACATATACCTATTGGACTGTGCTGCCTGGAGTCTGGCACTTTTCTACTGGACCAGGTTATGTCTGATATCAAATGCCATGTTCTGTGTTGTTCTCAGTGAGAACATGGCTTTGTTTACCACATAGAAGTGTCAGCTTTCAAATTCTCACTTATGTCTATAACAGCTTTATATCAAAATATTAAATATCGGTTTACATCTCATTCTCTCATTCTGTCTTTTTGTCTGTCCCTCTCTCTCTCCCTCTCTCTCTCTCTCTCTCACACACACGCACACACAGAACTATATGCAAGCACTAACAGGAGAGAGCTTGTTCTTTTAAGGAGAATGATTTATGATTCTTTTCTGACAGTCGTCTATGTTAATTAAATGAGTGAACTGTGTCCCGTCACATAACTGCAGAACAGATTACATTCCTCTCTCTCTCATTTCCACACTTTGACACTCCATCTATATCACTCCTTCGCCCTGGCCACGCCCATCACTCATCCGCCAATAAGCAAACAGAAGCAGGGCCGTCAGCCAATTGTTACCGATCTTATCAACGTCTAGATTAATATTCATTTTGGTTAGGACAAAAGACTCGCTGTCTTCCATCGATCCTGCGCTAAGCGATGGAACTGTTCATTTGAGTCATTTCATAAAACCACAGACTGCAGCTCCGTGCTTGTACAAACTCCATCTGTCTTTGCAAACATGCCAA
>NC_044500.1:10055540-10063040 GCF_902362185.1 Chanos chanos | reverse complement strand
GAGGTGTAGTGGACAGCGTTGGAAAGGGGAGTGTATATATAAGGGTAGACAAAATATATACAGGTGGTTGCATGTACAATCTAAATAATGGTCATCTGAACAACATGAGAGGTTCAGCATGTGCAACAATGATCAGTGCAAATACAAAAGTACTGAGACAGTACAGTAATGAGTGCAATACAGCAATGTAATGTAGTGATGTAATGTGATGTAAAGTGTGCACAGGTGTGCGTGTGTGTGTGTGTATGTGTGTGTGTGCGCGCGTGTGTGTGTGTAGCATTTCTTGGTTTTGTTTATGAATCTCATTTTTGTAAGGAGGTCATCACAGAGTCACGCTAACTTGAGCCCTATGGTAACTCCACCCTTTTTGAGTCCAGAGCCAATCAGAGACCAACAACCATCCCTCAGATAACAGAGTCTGTCTGTTCTTCCGCACAGGTAACACCATCACACTGCATCCAGTACCAAAAGCCACAATGTCACACGGTCACACCTAAAATATACCACGACCTTTTGGAGGGGAAAAAAAAATATCCTAAAAACAGCAAGCCGTAACACTGAGACATTTTCGCACCTTGTCTCTCTGAAAGAGAAAGCAAGACAGAGAGGAATGGAGGGAGATAGTGAGAGGCCAAACCAGATAAAGAAGAGTGGTAATAGTCTATATTCCGTGAAGAAAATGTCTAAAAATGTAATACATTTAACTGAAGCTGACATCAAACACAAAGTCTCATCTAGGTCTTCCTTTCTCTGTTCCTTGCGTGTACATGTGTATATTTGTATGTTCATGTCGGGCATTAGTACAGGTAGCAAATTTAAGCTTTAAACTCTCACTTGCAATGTCTCCAGTAAAACAATATAGAGTAGTCTCCATTGCCAATATGCCAACATCTTTTGAACTACAATATACCCACAACAGGGCCATGTGGCCCTTGCAGCCTGCTAAGAGGTGTTTTAAACGAGACTATTCATCTATATACACACACTTAACAGCTTCACCCAGGGCTCGGGTTTTGTGTTAAGGGAGGAGGAGTGTGGTCGCTCAGCCTCTGGGACTAACACTCTTACACAGCCTACAATATCATCTCTACTGATCTTTACCATAGTGTCTTCTTCCTCAGAAATCCACGACGTTCATTTAAAGACAGACAGACAAACACACACACACGCACACACACACACACCAATCCTACACTTTAATATTACGGTACAAATACGATACTCTCTCATTGAGAAGCTCAGGTGATGAGAGGGAAGGTCAGAAGATGTGAGCGCTGCAGCTACAGAGGAGTGAGTTATGAACGTGCGTAAATGAACTTGATCATGAAAGGACAAGATGTTTCTGAGTGGGATTAAACTGTACATTGATATCATTTATTTTTAATTCTTTACTTATGAATAATGCATGATGGGTCCTTTTACAAAAAAAGTGAGTGTGTATATATATATATGCATGTGCGTGCGTGCGTGTGTGTGTGTGTGTGTACACTGCCATGCAGAAGCGGGACACATCTCTTGAGTGTATGATGCTGTTATAGAAGAACCTCAAAAACTCCTACACAAAACCAGGCAGAACTCTGCTCAAAATAGATCAGAAAGACAACACAGAGACAGGAGGAGAGAAAGATGGAGAGAGAGAGAGAGAGAGAGAGAGAGAGCGAGAGAGAGAGAGGGAGAGAGAGAGAGCGAGAGAGCAAAAGCACACATGAAAGGCAGAGGCATTGACCAGAAGGGTACGAAAGAAAGAACATGGGCGTGCCATTCCCGTCTACTCCTCTCTCTCTCTCTCTCTCTCTCTCTGCATCAGTCTATTTAGGCATCCCTCTCTTCCAGGATTAATTGCGGTCTAACTTCGCCGTTCCATTTGACCACCGTGGTTTGTTTGGAGCCCCGGTGGTTTTGGCCTCTGACAACTTGTAGAAATGTAAAAACAACTACACATCACACAGGGCCCAAAACAGCACTAAGACAGCTATCACTAAAAAGAAGGCCAAAGTTAAACAGTGAAAGGGGGGGGGGGGGGGGGGTAGGTTATTTAAGACTATGCCTATTCATTACAAGTACAAGAAACCAGAAACTCATAGCTTCCTGAGATGATAAACTAAAGAAGATTAATTTTCCCGAACGGTATTGATTGTTGTATTGATTATAGGCAGCTTTACATAGCCACGATCAAGTTTCCTGATTTCCATTACTGAGAGCAGATAGCTGGGCTATTCTAAAAGCCACACAGATAGCAGATATCAAACCACACATTAGGATAAAACCCCAGTAGAATAATTTGTCAATTTAGAGTGCTAATACATCAGAGATGTTTTTGCTTTTAATCTGCTTAGCCAAAACAATGTACGTGAGGCCAATGCAAAGCTTTCTTAATGGTAACTATCTGTTTGTTTTAAATGCTGGATTATGTTCAAAAGACTTGGGTTTTTGGAATATATATATATATATATATATATATATATACACACACACACTTGCCTTAAAGTATGTGTTTTGTGTCACTGTTTGAACACTACGGTTAAAGTTATGATTGCAAGTGGAAGTTGCGTGCACGCGCGCTCGTGTGTGTGTGTGTGTGTGTGTGTGTGCGCGTGTGTGTGTGTAGCTATTTGAGCTGTAATTGCATCCGTGTAGAGTTGACCTAAGCCTTGAGGTGATTTATGGTTGATGCCAACACACAGCTAACAAGGACAATAAATCTGCTACGTTCTACTGATACAGCTGGAAATCTGTGTGTGTCTGTGTGTGTGTGTGTGTTTGTGTGTGAGTGTAAACATTAAAGCGCACATATTCAGAGAACAATGCTTGTGTCTCATTCATGCCATCTCTCTCCCTCCCTGACACACATACGCAAACGCACGCACGCACACTCTCACACACACACACACACACACACACACAGAAACAGACATGCAGCTGTATGTAAAAAGCTGGATAAACTCTTCATGGAGAAGTGCCATGAGAGTGACACCGATGCAATGAACTTTGACCTTCTCCTCCTCACCTCTGACCTCGCTGTAGAGCATCATTAGCAACATGGCGAGCAACATTTCCCTCAGTGAATATATATACATGTGTTGGTCCATAGTGTTGCGGCGCCTCAGAGCACAATACCAAACGTACCAAAGAGCCAGAGTTACAGGAGTTTCAGTTTGTGTGTGTGTGTGTGTGTGTGTGTGTGTGTCATTGTGTGTGCTGATGGTGTGTATGTGAAACCACAGGGGTGTGTCCTTTTTCCTATTCCCAGTTGTGGTGGTGGAGAAGGGTAGAGTCATCAGAGATCAGAGATTTGAACCATTCAGGTAACAGATAATGGTCAAAAGAGTTCATTGCCAATGACACAATGCATGTGTGTATATGTGTAGCACTCAATAGTGTGTATCATTGTGTGTGTGTGTGTGTGTGTGTCTTCATGGGGATTGCCCTTTAAAGGCCAGTATGTACTCTCTCGTCTCTGCCTTAAAAGAAACAGACAGGTAGGCTATTCATGGAGTTTCCTCTTTTTCACCTGTTCTTTTGCTTTTCTGCTCTGAAATGGGTAGAAAGAGCACTGAAGATTTGTTTGAGAGCTGTTTCCAAACATCTAAGGATAATTTACAGACCTTTCAGGGACTCAAACATATATCAGCACACACACACACACATCAAGTCCTCCCCTACCTGCCCCCTTCACCTTTTCCGCTCTTTCATCTTGCTTCCATCTCCCACTCTTGTCTGATCTCCCCTCCTTCTCCTTTTTCCTCAACCCCTCCATTCACTCACTTTAATTCCACCATCCTGTATTACCTACTGCAACCTCGCCGACCTCATCCAAGTACTTCACCCTTTACAAACACACACACACACACACACACACACAGGGACACACGCACACAAAGATATGTTCAGAAACAGACACTCACACCTACATTCCTGCAGTATCTACTCTCCTACTTTCTTCAGTGTACCACTCAATTTTTTTTTTTACTTCTGTGTGCCTTTGCTCTCTAACAAATTGACTGAATACACACACACACACACACACACACACACACACACACACACACACACACACACATAGTCATAGTCAAAATGGAACCCCTGGAGTCTCCAGACAGAGGTATTTAAATAAAAACAGTACATGGAAGAGCTAAGAATACCTTCTGGCTGGCTGTCACAGAACACTCTGTCAAACAAACAGAAAGAGAGAGAGAGAGAGAGCACGAAAGAGAGAGAGAGAGAGAGACAGGGTGGGGGTTGAAGTTAAGCGTCTGGGTCAAACAGAATGACATGACAACTGCAGTGAATGTAAATAAAGAGCTCTGTGTGGTAATTCAATCTCCTAGATCCTCGCAGACAGAGGCTTAAAACATAAATCATTCAGCTATCACACACACACACACACACACACACACACATAGTCAGACAGACCATCCTGTATTCATACATCAATTGGCCCCTTTCCCAATAGGAACGCTCCGATAAACACATCCGGTAACCGACTCACACTCAAATACACACCCGTGCAGATACAACCCAGTCTCACATCTTCAACTACTCAGCGTCACTTAGCCATTCAAAGAGTCTCTCTGTCCAGTAATGATCTATGTGAAATATAAACCAGACGAGGGCTTCAATTGGTTAAGAGCTGTCCAGACTCCAGGCACCTCTTCATTCTCCCTGTCTCCACATACTCATTACTGCTCTCCATTTGTTCTCTAATTTACCCTTTTGGATGATTTTTCACAGAATTATCTATGCGTATGTCACAACTGTGTCACAGAATGATTACCAATAAATCACATTAGCCCTCTCACATGTGGGATGTTGTAACATTATCTTAAATGAACTTGCAAGGATCCTAGACCGAAAAGCAACTGCAAATTTTTTTTTTTTTTTCAGTTACAGCGAAAAATGCCTCTCAGATTCCCTATATCATCTCACCACACTGAGCCGACAAATGAAAAGCAGAATTTAATTAAAAAGAACAACCACGAAAAATTTCATAATGTAACTAATGTCTACTATACATTTTCAATGATAAGTAGAGGAACATGCATGGACTAGGGTTAGAGTGTCTGGTGCAAACACACAATAACAAGCATATCGAACATTAACGCATCATCTCACATTAGAGTGATTTCATACGGTCTATCTGCGTAATGATGGGTAAAACACTGATCCGAACAGCACATACCTGTTTCCTCATCTATGGTGAATCGTCCAAGGCCACTACCATCTCGAATGGAGTACTGCACCTCTCCATCCCTGCCCGCGTCGTCATCACGGGCTGAAACTTGCAGGACAGAGGTACCGATCCGAGCGCTCTCCTTAACCGATCCGCTCAGGGCGAAGTCCGAAAAATAAGGAGCGTAGAGGTTTTCGTTCACGTCGACTATCTCCAGCTCCACGAAACTGACAGAGAGGAGGGAGACCGGACGGCCCTTGTCTTTCGCACGCACGGTCAAGTTATAGAACTGCTGCGTCTCGTAGTCCAGTTCCCGGGTCAGCCGAATGGCCCCGCTGGCTTTGTCTACCTCAAAGCGGCCGTCGTAATCGCTGGCGAGCGAATACCGCACCTGGCCACCGAGGCCCAGGTCGGGATCCTGTGTGTCCAGCCACGCAACAACTGTGCCCACCGGTAAGTCCTCCAACGCCCTGGCACTTACAACACTGGGGATGAACGCTGGCGGACAGTCGTTGACGTCGTCCAGGGTAATCCGAAGGGTCGTCATGGAGAACCGCTGGGCGGCCCTCTCGGCCCGGTCACGCGCTTCCACTTTCAGAGCAAACGATGGTATGTATTCACGGTCCAGCTGACCCGCCACGTACACGATTCCGTTGGAGCTGTTGATGCCAAACTGAGCTGTGCTGGTGAGTAAAGAATACTGGATCTCTCCGTTAGAACCCTGGTCTTTGTCTGTCGCCTCCACCTGGATCACCTCTGTGCCCACGGGCGTGTTTTCGGGTATGCGAGCTTGGTAACCGCCTTCTTGCAGAAAGACTGGTGCGTTGTCATTCGCATCCTCTACGTACACCGTGAGAAGACGCCACGCCGATCTCTGCGGTTGACCCAGGTCATACAGCGTGACGTTAAGAAGGTACCGATCTGTCCGCTCTCGGTCCAATGGGAGGAAAACACTGATCACGCCGCTTAACGTACCAATGGTGAAGCAGCTATCTGAATTGCCATCAGCAATGGTGAACAGGATTTGCCCATTAAACCCAGTGTCACCATCATAGGCTTTGACCTGAAAGATGCTTGTGCCAACCTCTAGATCTTCTCCGACCGTTATATCCGTAGGGAAGGACTTGTCAAACTGTGGCGTCTGTCGGTTGACAGAGAACAGATCGATGAAACCTTCCTCTGTTTTGGGTTTGCTGTTGGCTTTGGCTTTCTTGAGAAGTTTCTCTGCCAGTCTTTGGGCAACATGCGTCTCCTTGCAGCTGAAGGTCTTGGGGGGGGATTTCCCCTGTACCACAGAAATGTTCACAAACATGGGATCTGAGAAATTCTCCCCATCTGTGGCAGTGATTTTCAAGCTGAATGCTCCGTTTTTGGGGGTTGCTGTGGTGAGAGATCGGCGTAAGGTCATGACCCCAGAATCTGGGTTCAGCTCAAAGAAGCCCCGTTCATTTCCCGAGAGGATTTTGTATTTAACCAGTTCCAGCTCGTCAATGTCGATAGCAGACATCGTGGTGATGACCTCACCGACTGGCAGGTCACGGGAGACCACCCCCACGCAATCTACTTTCTCAAACAGAGGCTGGTTGTCATTAACGTTCTCCAGGTGTACAGTGACGTTAACCTCACTCTCACGTCTGTAAGGGGAGCCCCAGTCAGAGCCACGAACGACAAAGGTAAAGCTTTCAGGGGAGGATTCAAAGTCCAGTTCTTGTGTGGTAGTGATCACCCCACTGAACTGATGCACCGTGAAGGGGAGCGAGGTCAGGCTCGCCATGCTGTAGGTGATGTAACCATTCTCCCCATGGTCTGCGTCCGACGCCGCGACCACGACGACAGTGGTCCCCACGGCGACGCTCTCGTTGACAAACACTTCGTACGACTGTTGCGCAAACGTGGGCGCGTTGTCGTTGCCGTCTTCGAGGACCACTCGAACTTTGACCCTGAGCTCGCTGTCCACCTCTACTACTTCCAGTTCAAACACCTCCTGGTTGACCTGGGTAAGCCAGCGGGCTGTACTGATCACTCCAGTTAGTGTGTTAATACTAAAAAAGGCTGAGTCAGCAGACGGGGTGAGAACGTACTCTGCATCGTCCGGCTCAGGCTGGAGCTTTACGGCTTCCACTATGGTGCCGGGCGGAGCCACCTCACTCAGCGTGACCTCGTAGTCCTCTTTCTGGAAGCGCACCTCCAAGGGGGACGGTCTCTGCAACCGCAAGTGCACCACGTGCACGGCCGAGAATTTCTGAGGCGTTCCGGAGTCCCGCGCCTGCAAGCTGAGGTTCAGGCCGTAAGGGTAGCTGTCCCAATCGAGCTGCTCAGGTGCACGGAGG
>NC_044500.1:10028040-10043040 GCF_902362185.1 Chanos chanos | reverse complement strand
TAGTCTAATGGAAGAATGTCAAAGGTCAACCAAACACAAGAATTGAATCCACAGCATCCCCCCACACACAGACACACACACAGACACACACACAGACACAGACACACACACACACACCTGACAGGTCAAAAGTACAGCTCTAACCTAATTAGCAATAAATCTTGGGTGCTGACAGTCTGAAATGGCACCGCCATGCTTAATCACTTATCATTGTCAGTATGACACACACACGCACACACACACACGCACACACACACACACACACACCCCTCTAATGAAATGATAGCTGCTCCATGTCTTATACTCTTCAAAAGGAAATGAATTTGCAGTCGTAATACATCATAATGCCCAAAGAATCATGCATATTAAACATTTACATTGCCCCCCTGCCTCGAGCTTGCTCTCCGTCTGACAAGCACACACTCACACTCATACACGCATAAAAATTTAAACATACACACGCACAGGCAAATGCAACAGTTATTATTGAATATATGGTACCAGAACCAGGAACCAGACTACGTAAATGAGCAACAAGACACAGACAAAAAGGGGTCTTACTGGGGTGAAACACACATACACACACACACACACACACACACACAAACACCAGCAGACCAGAGCCCAGTGACCGGTCATGTAAAGCAGCTGGCTGTCAATAGCAACTGCATCTCAATGACCCCAAGGCCATTCAAATGCTAATCCTGATACACACACACACACACACACACACACACACATACATACACGCACACTGTTCCTATCTCTCTCTCTCTCTCTCTCTCTCTCTCACAAACACACACACACACACACACTGAGACACACAGGGTAACAGGACTGATGTGCACAGATAAGTAGCTTTGTGATTGAAGAGTGCTAGATAAAGAGGAGAGAGAAAGAGATGAGGCGATAGATTAAGAAAGTGACTGAAAGAGGACCGTAATTCATCAGACACTCTCTCTAAGTCCCCCCCTCTCTCTCTCTCTCTCTGTCTTTCAATCCCTTCTGTCTTTTTTTTCCACACACTCTCGCTCATAAAGAGTCTCTCTATGTTTCTCAGCAAAAGGAGATTAGAAGTATACAAATCAAATATTATTGTACAGAAACAAACACACACACACACAGGCACACACACACAGGCACACACACAAAATCCATGTATCATTTGTTCTTTTCATATTCAATTGAGAATCCAAAATGGGAAAATGAAAAAACAAACAAACAAAAAAAACTATTTGTTTTATGAATCTGATACCAAAAAAAACAAATAACGGTATATTTTTCATACTTTCAACTTTATGCTCAGATCAAAAATAGGAAATGTAAAACACAGGCCAGGGGCACAACCTGATTTTGATATTTAATTCATTCGATTTGCGTGACCTGGAAGTTACTGTCTCGTTAGCTTGATTCAGTTTTGCTAGCTTTGACGATCAATCACAGAGAGTTTCATTTGTTCAGAGTGATTTTGGATTCTCAATTGTCATGTTTGTCATTCATACACTTTTAACACTTTTAATGTTTCACCTTGAGGGCACAAGAATCAGGCTTCTGAATAAGCTCGAAATATTTTACTGTTGAACTTGAGGTAAACAGAGCAATCACTCAAGTCAATGCGCGTCACAGTACGCATCAACGTATACATGCGCTAGTAACACAAAGTAGTGCCATACCATTATACAGCACATAACAACTCCCTTCCAGGAATGATCTGTATAAACACAAATCTAAAGTGTACACAAGCATTTCAGGTATGGCCATAAGGTAACAATATAACAAACCATAAACGCAAATATGGCACAATAACAACAGTTCCTTAACTTCAACCTCACTTTTTTTTTTTTAAAGTGAACTGAGGTCTTTCTGGAGGATTCCTAACTCTCACAGGGTTACGTGGGGCAATCTTTGGAACAGGGGTGCTCACAGAACCCTGACTGACAGGCCCAACAGTATCTGGGCCACCCACACCTCCAGTAGCACTAGGAAGGTCTTGTGTCGTGGCGTCAACCACCTGACTATTAGACTCAGGCCTGTCGGTGCTTTCAGATGGAGTGATCATCTCAGAGTCGTTCTGAATTTCCTGAATCAGTCCCAGGAAATACGGCTACATTGCTGTCATCGGTGATGTAGAGACTGGGGCAATGTACCTTTTCAAACGCAAACAGTGAGGGGAGGTCTTCACCACAACATTTGTAGTTGTAAAATAACGTACGTCTGTGCAATTTTACTGAATAAATATGACATATTTTTAGACGAAACTACAACACCTGGAAGATCCTGCCGAGTTTTTCGGTTGTCATGTCATCTTCCTTGACAGTTACACGTTTAGTTCCTCTGAACAAGACAATAATTCTCCATGATTGATTGTCAAGGCTAGCAAAACTGAACCAAGCTAACAAGACAGTAACTTCCGCTAACACAAATCAAACAAATTAAATATCAAAATCAAGTTCAGCCCCTGAATCCATGTATCATTTGTTCTTTTCATATTCAACTGAGAATCCAAGATCAGAAAATGAAAAAAATAATTCGTTATTTCATTATTCATTTATGAGTCTGATACCAAAAAACAAATAACGGTTTGTTTTTCGTACTTTCGATTTTATGCTCAGATCAAAAACAGCAAATGAAAAAACGAATCCAGAGGCTGAACTTGATTTTTGATATTTAATTTGTTCGATTTATGTGACCTGGAAGTTACTGTCTCGTTAGCTTGATTCAGTTTTGCTAGCCTCGACGATTGACCTCTGACGATCAATCTTGCCTGAGCAGCAGGATTTCAAAAATCCCGGAATGACTACCGGAACCATATTTGAGAAACTCTAAACTGTAGGAAATATGTTAGGTTGTTAAGTAGCTCGCTTATGAAATACTTGCAAGTGAGCTATGGCAACAATGGCAGGGCTACCATTATTTTAATGTAATTGATTGCTTTGCATTGGTAACGTTAATTCACAGTTAATATATTGAAGATTAGTATATAATAGCATATCGGTAGTTTCAGCTGCGATCCCCATCATGCATAACTGGACAGGATTTAGGTGGATACAGCATGATGGATACAGTACATGTGCACAGATTCGTGTTGTAAAGTTTTATTTCAACGTTGTGAAGAGATATGTCACTTATAATGCATACTTATCCAAAAAAGCAACGTTGGTGCCCATGACCTCACACATGGGGCAGATGTTCTGGTATTTGTTTATGCGACCGAGATAATATTTACAAATATCCCGCGCATAATTAGGTAGCGTCATAACATCCAAATAGTGTCGGAGATGTATCAACAGCTGTCTGCCCTTATCCCCTAGTGAGTGTTCTACGTAGCAAACACTATGTAGTGAGTGAGTGAGTGGACAAGTGGACATTTCGAACACAGCTCATGATCGATCGTCAAGGCCAGCAAAACTAAATCAAGCTAACGAGACAGTAAACTTCCGGGTCACAAAAATTGGACAAATTAAATATCAAAATCAAGTTTGGCCCGTGGCCCGTTTTTTCATTTCCTATTTTTGACTTGAGCATATATCAAAAGTACGAAAAACAAACCGTTATTTGTTTTTTGGTAACAGATTCATAAACGAATAACAAAATAACGAATTTCATTTTCCAATTTTGGAATGAATATGAAAAGAACGAATGATATGCGAATTTACACACACACACACACACCTCCCAAAATGTGAACAACCCTAAGTGAAAAGCACTCCATATTAAATGGTGAATGAGTGTGTGTGTGTGTGTGTGTGTGTGTGTGTGTAAGCACACATATATTCTTTAAATCTCTGTTGGTGCTTTTTCAATATTCATGTTGATCACACAAGCTGCCAACAATGAAAAGGCTGTGAACTTCAGCGTGTAATTCTTCTATAACGCCACAGGCTTCCTGATTCATTCACGCATACATACACAAACGCACAGCTTTACAAAAGAGGGTTTATGAGCTGTAAACACGAAGAAAAGAAGGCACAGTTGGCATAAATTATGCACACAAAAACCAGGACTACAAGGGCAGTGCACAGGTTGTTTGAGGATTCAACCCAGCGTTTGGGTTGAGGATCACCGCCCAACAAGACTGCAACTGTTGTGAGGTTTTAATCACTTGTATTAATGGAAAATAGCACATTAATTCATTTATATATTTCCTTTTTTTTGGTTAATGGATATTATTAGCACCATTTTGGGGAGAAAAAACAAAACAAAACAAAACAAAAAAAACTTGTTACCACTTGAATCCAAACATTGATTTTCGTTACAGTGTAGATCTATGAGCTATTATGCCAGTGTGCAAAATTTGCATGACTGAGCTGTAAACCTCCATTTTCTGTGCTGAATATGTTAACAGTCCACAGTAATACACTGAATATTTAATGGTTTACATTTAAGTCTGTGGATTTATGCTAAACTCCACCAACTACTATGAGACAGACCACTTTTACAGCTCTATGTTAAACATCATATCCAAATCATAAAAACCTTTAAAAAACAACAAATAGAAATACAAATGAAACTCAATCAACAAGAGGATTTACGTTCTTCAAAGTCTATGAGGTTTGATATGAGGTTCTGACCTGAGGTTTGATGTGAGGTTTGATACGAGGTTTTGATATGAGGTTTGACATGAGGTTTGACATGAGGTTTTGACATGAGGTTTTGATATGAGGTTTTGACATGAGGTTTTGACATGAGGTTTTGATATGAGGTTTTGACATGAGGTTTTGATATGAGGTTTGGTGATATGCTATCATGGCCTATGATAGGAATTCTTCCCTGGACAGATAAGGAAAGCATCCTGCTAACACTGCCTTCTCCTCCCAATCCTCTCGCCTGGCAGGAGGAAGGAATTCTGCTTCCTTTTTTTTCTGAGTTCTCTTCATTAAAAATGGATCGATGGATTCCCAGGGACAAAGCCACGGCCAATCATCTTGAGCCCCTTCAGGGGACAGAGTAAAGGGGGTGCTGTACAAAGGCAAAAGACACAGTACTTCCCAACAATAGTATGAAATATGCGATACATATTAATACACTATCAGATTTGAGTCCAGTAAGAGTCCCAGAGTTAATCAGTTGAAACTCATATTGTGATGTCATGGTGGTTTCCATGGCGATTCCAGAGAGAGACAGAGAGACTCTTGCATTTTTGATAAAAGCTTTGGGGCGGATCCGTAGGTTTCGACGCTTATTTGCATATTTGTGAATAATGCATGCTGGGAAATCAATGTTGTTCTCTCTTTGATGCAGAGAAAAGTAGAGAGGAATGATTACTGGTGGGTTTGATCAAGAGAAAACATTAATAAATGAAACACACACACACACACTCAGAGTGCCTTATCAGTGGACCTATCAAACAGAAGCTGAGAGCTATCACAGACACTCTTTCCTGTGGGCGGATGATAGTCTGTCTGAGTACGCTGTAGCTGTTTAAAAAATTAGCTCTCAATAAGGGGTGAGTATAAACTGGGAGAGAGGCCTTACATTCACAAACACACACTCACACACACACACAAAGTCTGTCCTCCATGCTGAATTGGCATTACTGCAGGAGCAGGAATTTAAATTCCTGTTTCAACCTGAGCAAGTAATCACCCAACACACACACACACACACCCGCCCACACACACACACACACACACGCACATACACACAATCCGTATACGCACAATGCACATACACACAATCCACATACAGCTGTTTCTTAGGAGATAATTGCACTGGCACATCTGGAGTAGAACTTTAACAGCAGCAGAAAAATGCAGGTTTCTTTTCTGCCAAGAGATATCAGCCAGGACCAGGTAGAACTGCAGTTTATATATGTGTGTGTGTGTGTGTGAGGTTTAGCGGTCAAGCATGAGATGATTGAGATTATGAAGTGGTGTGTGTTCCCATCAGATAGAAATCTATGGGAAACTTCATTCAGGCAGATGAAGTTTACAGCTAAATAAGATAAGTAAGCACATAAACCCATAAACCTGGACACAGACACAGACACACACACACACACACACACACACAGGAGGCCAGTGGATTTTGGCAACGAGATATTGAATTTTCATTTCATAAGGAAATGACAACAAACTAACAAACTACACAGCTGTTCAAGGCAGAAGTGTAGTCTGTCTGTCTGTCTCTCTCTCTCTGCCTCTCTCTCTCTCTCTCTGTCTCTCTCTCTCTCTCTCTGTCTCATTCCTCTCTCTCTCTCTCTCTGCCTCTCTCTCTCTCTCTGTCTCTCTCCCTCCCTCTCTGTCTCTCTCTCTCTCTCTGTCTCTCTCTCTCTGTCTCTCTCTCTCTCTCTCTCTCTCTCTCTCTCTCTCTCTCTCTGTCTCTCTGTGTGTGTGCGTGTGTGTGTTTGTTTATACATGCTTGGCAGTGGCATCTGCCCGCCTGGGGATTAAGTTGGTGAGTTTGGTATGGCACTTGTCTGGCATCTAACATGAGTGGGTCTGTAAGGGACTTTTTAAACAGTGAGGTTTACTCAACACAGCTACATAGAGGGAAAGAGAGCAGGCGAAGGAATACAAAGAGGGGAAAAAAAAACTCCGACAAAAAAGCATTTCCCCAAACCATTATCCACTTTTACCAGAGTGTGTTGAGTAGAATGGTATGCTAATCTTTCAACTGAGTGTTCTGCTCATTTCACACAGAACCAAAACACCAGAAAAAACACACACACACACACATACAAACACACACACACCAGATCAAACACTGAAAAAATATACTCTAGGAACCCACACAAATTCACATGGTATGAAAACATAACAAGCCCACACAAGCACCAACATACTCTCACTAATATTCTCTCTTTTCACTTTCTTCTGTCCAAAATGTTCAAAAAATATTTCTGCCTCCCTCTCTCAAAAGGCAAGCAAAGGGCACAGAAGTGGAGCAGAGTGTGTGTGTATGTGTGTGTGTGTGTGTGAGGGAGAGAAACTCATTAGTTCCAGAACTGAGTATTTTTAATCCATCACAAACAAACACTCCAACATCAAAGATTAATGGAGTTCATTCAGAGAGAAAAAGACTGGCCAAGATTTACAACACTGGCACAACCAACACACACACACACACACACACACACACACAAACCAGCCGCACAAATAAGTTCTAATAATACTCTGACCACATTAAACTGTTGTTTTAGTGACCGACAGTTTTTGTACCATCTCTCCTGTTTTCACTATATTTTGACGCTATGGTGAAACAACAAGTCAAGAAAGGCTAGGCTATATAGTCTAGTACATACAGTTACGGTTAAACAAATGAGAGATCCCTAGAAATTGTTTTAATGTTGATGTGGTGGGAAAAAGAATTCCCCAAGCAGTTATGAGTTCAGCTCACAGAAGTTAAAGAGTTAAATAATATATTTGGCCCAAAAGGCTACCACTTAGTCGATAATTAATTATAGGCATGTAGCTAACTAGCTAAAACTGGCAAAAGCCAGCTAACCAGCTCTGACCAAACAGTGATTTGTTGCATAGCAACCATTTAATCGCAGTCCTGTTTTGGATTTAGCCTCTGGCAGAAGGATGTGGTCTAATTAATTCATTTATTAAATTTACTCTGAGATGAAAGCTGGTCTTTTTGTTCTTTTAAATATGTAGTGACCATTTTATAAAGGCAATATAAGGTACAGGCTGAGGTTCAAGGTCAGAATTCTCACACAACTTCCTTTACCTTCCTCTTCAGATTCAACATTATAATATGTTTCCATTTTATAGAAACATAATAAGTACTTAATGATTTCGTAAAACATAATCCAATTATATCTCTCATTTCAATTACTAAAGATATCATCTCTTTTTAGTGAAAAACGTTTTCATCTGCTCATATTTTGGAGTTCTCTTCTGTGAAGTATATCATTTGTAGTTGGTTACAGTTGAATACAAGAGGTTGGTAAGAATTGAGTCTTGCAGTTATAGAATCTGGTTGCCTTACCAGGCGTCCTTAAGACATAAACCTCAAAAGAGAGCACACACACACACACACACTGACACTGAAATCCCACTCAAAAGAATGTGTGTTTATGGCATCAATAAAAGTCATGTCTAGTATCACAAGGGTAACAAGACCAGCATGCCCTAGGGTGATGCACACAACAGTATTGTGGGAAATGCAGTATCAGCTGTAAGTCACCAGCTGCCCTTCCAGATCACTCTTCTCCTAAACCAACACACACACACACACACACACACACACATACACAGATGCACACACATTAGCATACATGCTGAAGCAGAAATCTCATGCTCGGTCAGGCTGCGAGTGTTTTGATTGGCTGTTGCGAAGGCCTTTTGAGAAATGACAGGCAGGTGTTGGCAGCTGCTCTTGGTCAGATTACAGAAAAGCATGCCTCTACAATCCCTACTCCCATATAAACACGCTTACAAAAACACAAAGCCGTAGATTAGTCATCACAACACAACCTATTCCCCACACCAGCACCCAAAGCCACTGATTCCAGACACAACACAAAAACACACGCGTACAAACCACAGAAACAACTTCCACTGCTAATCTCCATAGACTGTCGCTGAGTAAAATCTTAAAGGGAATTACATGACATCTGATTTACTCTCCTACTAGTTTTGTTCTCATTTGGTAACTGATCAAAGAAAACAAAATGTACATGTGTTGACTGAATAAACCGAAATATAAAAGTCATACTGAATGACATGATATCAGGACTGATCACCATGGTTTGATATGCACAGATTGTTCTGGAAACCGTTATCATGAGACAGACAAACAAAGCAACAGTACTCCAGATAATATTCTCTATTAAATCAAAAATGTGGCAAATTAACACAGAAACACCCACAAACAATAATCTCTCTCTCTCATTCTCTCTCTCTCTCTCTCTCTCTCTCTCTCTCTCTCTCCCTCTCTGTCTCCCCATTTAACTGATCTTTCACGGGTAAAATTCTACTTATCATTTGTACTGCATGTGCACATGCGCACGCGCACACGCACGCACGCGCACACACACACACACACACACAGAGGCAACTATGTTGAATGGATTAGTTGGGTGAAAGGCAGAGTGAGAAGTAGAAATGGCCTCAGGTTGTTTGCTCCAATTTCCTGGCAATTCCTCATGTTTTTTAAAGATCCCATTTCAAGAGTTACCCCACTTCATCCTTCAATATCAGAGCGTGCACACACACACACACAGACACTTAAATTCTCAATAAGAAACTTCATCCTGGAATTTCAAAAAAGTGTTAACGCAGCAATACAGACCCACACCATGATACGATACCGGCTTCTATGGGCTGATTAAGAAACTCAAAGGGAGACAGAAATAGCGATGGAAAAAGTGAGGGAGAGAAAGACAAAATATGAGAAACATGCAGGAGCAGAATACAGAGCAGCGGCGAAAGACCAAAAAAAAAAAAAAAGTGAGATTGAACAGGAGGGACAGAAATAAAGAAAGAGACAGAAGGCGAGAAAGAGAAAAAGATGTCAGCGTCGTTTCCAATAGGACAATCCATCTTTCAGAGACCGTGGCACTGTGAGTTGGCACAGAGGACAGGGAAGTTAGCGCTGACTCAGCACATTCTGACAGGGTCTATATACTACACTGCCCTGGATCTCACCACAGTCTGACCCAGACCAGTGTGACAGGACAGCCTGACCAAGAGCACTCCCCCACTGGGTATGATTCAGCCTTGACACAGGCCTGTTTGGAGCTCCCAGAAATAAAGGAGAGTTTTAAGTTGACAACTGCGCAAAAAACAACTGTCACCTTTATTCAAAACGTAAGACGCGGAAAGAGGTAAAACGTAGGTCACACACACTCGTGCGGACACACACGCATACACACGCACACTCGCACACTCACACACACACACACACACAAATTCAGTGGCACAGTGCCTTTATTGTGATCTTAACCATCAAAAATAAGCACCAAAATTTCAGCACAGATTTTAGGGCCTAAATGTCTACTCAATTTAGCCTCTGTGTGAGTGAGTGACTCAGTGTGTGTATGTGTGTCAGAGAACGAAAGCGAGAGAGAGAGAGAGAGAGAGAGAGAGAGAGAGAGAGAGAGAGAGAGGGAGAAAGAGAAAAATGGAGAGTGATTTAGTTGTGCTGTGGTGCCATTTTTTGCTGCACAGACTCCTGGGAAGCGACGGGGCCTAGACGAGTGCTTTATTCCGTTACCATGACACCCAGCCTGTGACCTCTGGCTATTCAGAGAGTTGGCATTCCGAGGACAGCGCCAGGAAGAGAGGGCACCCTCTCTGCGCCAACTCAACTGTGCCATCCCAGCAGTGAGGACACACACACACACACACACACACACACATACAGGTTCACTGCGGCGCCCAGAATTCATTCTGACATCATTTCTCATCAGGGAGGCAGATTCTCACACTGGGGACTTGGGAGTCTGAAAAAGTAATTAAGGCTATTTGGATAACATGACAGGATGCACTGTTAAATAAAGGATGTGTATATGTCACATTTTTTATGCTTAACTGGCCTGGCTGGTATGAAACATATAATCGATTATTCGTGCGTGTACTGTCAGGCACAAAAGGCCTTAATGGATTGGGGCAGAAGGATGTCATCCATTGAATTCTGTTGCGTGTAAAATGGATTGACTTTTCTTTTTTTTTTTTTTCTGTGTATAAAACGTGTACCGTGCACCTTTTGGGACTGTGACAAACACCCAAATCATTTTCACTGGCTCTTCCGGAATGTTCACATTAGAATTTTGAATACATACTGTAAGTGCTGAAACGGCAAAACGTAGCACTTGGTGACTGATCACTAACACGCTGTCTCTGTAGCTAAATTTCAGCAATGAATGTTGTGGTCTCTTATGGTCTGGTTTCATTAATGTACCAATGTTTTTTTTTTAATTTAATCAAATTATTTCATTTTAATTTTAGTATTAATCAAAGCAAAATCACAAACTAAAAAGGTGGTTCTCATAATTGACACATGAGAAAAAATGCATGTAAGATCCAGAGTTTACAGATGATGCCTGACTCTCTGCCTTAACCTCTTTCTGAAATAGCACAGAGAAACTGATAAAATTGTTTTCACTAATTGTTTCTTTCAATTAAAAAAATTAACTCACATTTCAGTAATCAGCCTCAACTCTCTAATTCAGGTAATAAAAAAGTCTGATCTGTCTCTAACATTCACAATTTGCATTACTGACATACACATTATAAATATTGAGGAGTTCTATATAAATATTGCTATAAAAAAATAATCATAATTCTGGGTTCTGTCAGGCTTTAAGCATGTAGATTTGATAGAGAGTATTTTGAGTGCTTTTGTAAAGTGTCTATTGTTGAGGTGGAATGGTCCAGTCCTGAATGAACCATTAGAATAATTATATAATAAATTTATTACAGCCTGAGAGAAGAAGGGTTGTGTGGGTTGTTTAAGATAGTCTGGTCTGAGGGGCAGGCATATGCTAATATAGTCAAGGATATGCTAATGAGGACAAATGGTATTCAAAATGGAGATAGCTCGGAGACACAGTAGAGGTCAAACCATCTCATACCAACTGTCTCTCTCTTTCTCTCTCTGTCTCTCTATTACACACACACATGCACACACACACACACACACACACCAACATTCTGTTCAAGTAATCAAACACTAAAAATGTTGTGATGAATAAATTTATTAGGAGACTTAATGTGTGAATATGTATGAATGTGTGTGAGTGTGTGTGTATGTGTGTGAGAGAGAGAGAGAGAGAGAGAGAGAGAGAGAGAGAGAGACAGAACAATAGTGTGTTCCTGAGTGTGATGTCTAGAGAGACCAGAAGAGAGGGAGAGAGAGAGCGAGAGAGAGAGAGAGAGAGAGAGAGAGAGAGAGGGAGAGGGAGAGAAAGAGAAAGAATATTGTTGATGTTGTTTTGTGAAGAGTCAGTGTGATGACAATACCATGAGACACTAATCAACAAAGGCAACTCACTCAATTATCCAATCATTTAAATATCTGTCTCCCATTTAACTTAATGCATTTACCCCAACAAACTCAATTAGGAAGCCTTGGTTGTGATTCACAGCCTGGCACTGAGTAAAATTATAGCCCTTGTATCTCACGGCGACAAGGAAGTTCCACATGTGGCTACTGGATGGTTCAGAAGTGTCACACACCCAGCAGGATATGTTTTGTCAGAGAGAGAAAAAAGGCATCAGAGAAAAGTGAATAAGTCTATAATCAACAGCCACCTGAAACCACTCACTCAACTCCTCTGATTCAATTACCCTCACTGCCAAATGACAACACAACAAGACAGGGAAGAGAGACAGAGACAGACAGAGAGAGAGAGAGAGAGAGACAGAGAGAGACAGAGAGAGAGAGAGATGAAGGGCTGTCCCAAGCAGGAATTACTCTTGTCGTATCTGCCATGTCTCTGCTTACAGCTCTATTCTGGCGGACTCTGGCTGTCTCTCTCCCTCTATCTCTCCCTCTCTCAGTGCTACTGTCCCTACACTGTGGAGCAACCAATCCATCAGCCTGGCAACAGCCTACTTAAGTCAAACTGTGAGAGAGAGAGGGAGAGAGAGAGAGAGAGAGAGAGAGAGAGAGAGAGAGAGAGAATTTACATCGCTTTGTGACAAACATTGTCGAGACATTTCATCATGTTGACAGTGGACAAGTTTACCAAGCCAAAAAAAAAAACACAGGGAAAAACTACTAAAAATTAGGTTGCGTAAACCAGTATTATTCACAAACATGGAGACGTGAATGTTAAAATATATCATTTCTGTTTTTTCAAAGGATGTTGCATCTGTTGCATCTGGTTTCTACTTTTTTGAACAAAAATGTTGTCATAGTTCAGTTCTGTTTCCTTTACGCCTTAAATGAGAAATGGGAGGAACATCTTTTTATTAAACTAACATATTCAGACTCAGGGAGTGTGGAAACATGCACAACTTGACCTTGAATTTACTACTTCTGAGCAGAATACAACAATAAAAGTCCTTAAGAATAACAAAACAGCATAAATATAATTAGGCATATTGTAAATTTCAGATCTTTTTCCAAGTTCTTCAGTCAGATGTCTCAAACTAGTAGCCAGGCTTGCTGAAGTAAGTGATGATACACAAAATTCACGGTTTGGTACAAATGGAGATTTTTGAGCACACGTTTCGGGATGTTCTAGGTTCAACGAAAAAAAAAATAAGAGAGAAAGAGAAATGTCACATGAAAATTTCCTGGCTGAAAGACAATGACTGCACTTTGTCAAAGTGAAAATATCCACTGTGATAAGAACTTTTCAATAATGTTCTCCATGGACGTCACTAAATAAGCGAGAGCACGTTCTGGAATTGGAATTATAATGCAATTCGTACCAGACTGTCCATGTGAAAACTGTATCAAAACCAGTATGCTGTCTTGTACAGTGCGTTAACCCTTGTCTCGTAGAAAATTGTTCAGTTTGCGTTATGAACCAAACCCAGACGGTTCCATATGAAAACATATAATATTATGTCGCTATTTAGCAGTGGGATTTTACCTCTGAGCCACCCATTGCTCCTGAAAGTGAACAGACCCCGTTCTGAAAGCCTAAACCAGAGACTATATTTCTGAAACTGATTCTAGATTAAGGTTGACACCCTGCTTTTTTGGTGGGACCACTATAATTTTTCTCCAGTATTGTAATGTTAATGATACACTACGGTAATTGTAATTTACAGGGTGATTGGTCTACCGGTTAAACCTTTCAATTTTATTCAAAAATCTACAGTTTTAAATATATCGCAGAGACCCATGTCAAAAAGACGGCTTTTCTTATTTAGACTCTTGGGTTTACTCAGACTGATTATGTGTGCAACCAAGAGGACAAAAATATCTCCGTTTCCAAAAAAAATAACGGTTAGCTTGATTGCGCTAGTCTCCACAAGCAAAACAGAGCTCATACCAAACCCGTTACCATCTCCGCCGCCACACTAGCGCCGCGCTAAATCTCCACTTGTGTCATGTCTCTTCTCACTCTCAGACTGTGGGACTTGGTTTGTGAATCTAAGCCCCGTGAGGGGGCGATGCACAACGCGCAGGTACTAACACGACCGGGCAGCCTATCAGGCCCTCCTTAGAGCCGTTCATCTCTCTCTCTCTCTCTCTCTCTCCGTCTCTTTCACCCCCGCACAATACTAAAAAAGAACACTCTGGCACTCTCTCTCTTTCTCTCTCTCTCTCTCTTTCATTCAGTTCCTCTCTCCTCTCCCTTCCTGACAGATTAGAGTGACTCACACCTATCAGTTACCCAGCATGCACCACCAGTCCAGCCTACAAGATTTATTAAACGAGAGCTGCCTTGCTCCCTTCTAAAAACACTCTCTCCCTCTCTCCATCCCTCCTTTTTTTTCCCTCTCTCCTGTTTTCTCCTTGACTGGTTACGCTCTCTCTCTCTCCCTCTCTCTCTCTCTCTCTCACTCTTTTTCTTTGGCAGACAGCAGTGCATTTTCCAGAGTCAGCCATAAATATAGGGCATGTGCCCCAAGCTGTCTCAAAGGGCTAGATCAGCAAGTGATGGACTGGATGTGGTGTGTGTGTGAGTGTGTGTGCATGTATGTATGTGTGTGTGTGTGTGTGTGTGCATGTATGTGTGTGTGTGTGTGTGTGTGTGTGTGTGTTCGTATTTCTATCCGACAGGGTATACGCGCAGTCCTTCACAACGGCGATTTACATAGGCCTGTTTTTATTTATTTATTTATTTATTTATTCATTTATTTGCTTACTTACTTAATGGCCTTTCAAGGCTAATTTGAGTACATTCTCTAATTTGTAAGTTGTAACATGACAAGAAGGAGTACTTTACTAAATTGAATAACCATTACAACAGCATTAGCTTTCAACAGAGGCGCCGTATATATACACATTCTACTTAATTACAGCTGCAGTAGTCAACAGTCAAATACAGTTAGTCCAAAGCTAATCATGTAATTTCTAATTCGTACCGATACAACGTGTTCATTCTCATTATTCTGGCCATATCACAGAGCATTGGTAACATCTAAA
>NC_044500.1:10010540-10018040 GCF_902362185.1 Chanos chanos | reverse complement strand
GGAAGAGCTTTGACTTTCAACGAGCTTTCAACGTTTTGCTAGCCAGTTACAGTGAAGTAGGTTAATCAGAGGAATGGGATAATATCATATCTCTGTTAGTTTATCACTGTTATCCTGGGTATAATCGTTATTTTCAGTCAGCCATGCAGAAGGGTCCTCAACATGCCCATTTAACCTCAGACCGTCGTCTCTCAGCCAAAACCAAGAGCACTCCGCATCAATTACACGTTCCTAATGCGATGACTCTGTGTGTGTGTGTGTGTTTGTCTGATATGTGCTCTCCAGATGTGTGTGACATCTTCTGTCTGCGCTGTGCTCTATATACTGTCATGCATAGTCCCTACCATCTGTCTTGGGTGGTGACATGTTTTTTGGCTTTTTTTTTTTTTACTTGCTGGGTGAATAGTATCACGTTACACACACCCACAATCAGTAATAATGCCTTCATGACAAGGACATTTATACAAACTGTGAGTGCTGAAGTTTACCGCCTTTCCTTTTTCAACCAGATAATATCCTCTTTCAGGTCCTCTCCTGGAACGATACAGTGTCTATTGGTGGGTGTCTTGAAGAGCGCTCTTAAATAAAAATGCTTTCATTTCAATTTTTTTTTTCCTTCAAGTCAGTAAAGTTGCAGAAATGTGTTGCATTGATCTGAGGCGCTCTCACATCCTGTGACTGTGTCTGAAGATCTGGTCCTTCTACTGATACCACCTCTTCTTTCCGGAATGTTCTCTCCGATAATGTATCAGATTTTAATGGTCAGACCGGACGGTCAATGCAGGGTTTAACCTGAAAGACACACACGCACACGTGCACACGCACACACACACACTCTCTCTCTCTCTCACACACACGCACACACGCATCCGGAAGGGATGGGCGGAGTTCACAGTGTCCGCTGGAAGGGACTGGCTACCATCTCACTCTAATTAAATGCAACTAAATCAGGTTCATTATTCCAGTGATTTTTTTATAGTCTGAATTTGCATTGGCGATTAAGAGCGGAATTTTTAATTAAAACTCACAAATAAATCTATTTCTGTCCTCCAGGGACACACACATACACACCCACCCACCCAACCACACACACACACACACACACACACACACACACATGCATACACATTAACACACAGGACAGACTCCACACTAAAATCACATATTGCACATATATCATATTGATTCAAATACACAGGATGTTTCAGTGTTCATTCTGTGTGTCTATGTGTTTCACTAATCAGTCCCAAGTAAGTGCTGACAGTAGTTTGAGGACAAGGAGAGATAAACAGTGAGTAGGTGAAGAGATATGACTGTCAAAGAAAGAGAGCGAGAGAGCACATCAGATAGCCAATCCATCCCATAAAGTAAATCTAACAAAGAAAACAGGCAATCATTTCCTTTTAATCAAACCAGTGTAGCTGGCAGCATTTCATAAAGCATATCCAACTGCAAAACGACAGCTCTCATTCATTAGAAAGCTAAATCTGTGAAAGGATTTAGCTTAAAACTATATATAAAATCGAATTACATCAAACATGTTTCAAATTAGTTCTCAGTCATAGACACATTCTGTCGTTCTGTGCGGTTATTAAGTCGCTGGCTAACAGATGAATGCTTCAAACTCTGCCTCATAGCTTTTGCATCTGTTAGCTAACTGTTAGCTTTTTGTGTTTTCGCCTCTTTGAGTGCCAAAAAATCATCGCCAGCTCTCTCAGTGAGCCAGATTCAGTTGAAGTTCCCTCTGGCTAAAAACTAACAGATTATACCGTTTTTCACCATCTACAAAGGAGTGAATATGAGACTGTGTGGTTCGTGCATTGTAACTGAAGCACATCGGAGGTAATGGCCTCTTTAGTTGAAGGTATAAACTAAACAGAGGGTGGTTAGCTTTCTCTGTGGGGGAGACGGAGAGAGAGAGAAAGAGAGAGAAAGAGCCAGGGAACACGCCGCCATATCAGCGTGATATTTGTTTCACATTTACAGGAGATTTATCAGCAGTTTAATTCGTTCCCGTGACCGCCCGTTCTCTCGTTCCTTCTCTCCCTCCGTCTCTCCCTCGTTCCCTGAGCTCATTCTAGCTGCTAAAGGAGTTTTTGCCACTAATTAGATTTTATTTACTTTCCCTCGCTTTGAGCCTCCCTCTCTCCCCTTCATACTGATCGCTAACACCTGCTGTTACCTCCGAATGGATATTCACACACACACACACACTCACACACACACACAAAGGAAACAAGTGAGACAGAGAAAATAGGAGAGGTAGGGTGAGGTAGACAGACCCTAAGGGAAGTTGTACAGAAGAAGAGAGAGACACAAGAGGAGTGAGTGAGTGAGAGAGAGTGAGTTAGAGAGAGAGAGAGAGAAAACGAGTGCAAACGACTGACTGCCCCACTAACCTCTGTGCTGGTCTCTAGAATGAAGTGCCACACACACTGACACACACACACACTGACACACACACACAGACACATTCACAGGTGAGCAACCTTCCTGTTTGACGGTAACAAAACCCCCATCCAGTCAGCTCTGTGTGTGTATGGGTGTGTGGTCTGGTCACTACATAAAAGTGAAACAGTGTGTCCTTCTGTTGTCCATTTACAATGCCAAGAACAAAGATTCTATCTGAGTACACGCATGCACACACACACACACGCGCGCGCGCGCACACACACACACACACACAAAGCTAAAAAAAAAGAGACAGGAGCAGTACTGCTGACTAATGAGGTCAGAGCTTTGTGTTCCCAGACAAGGTGCTGAAACACCAACGCATACAGCAGGCACCTGGAACACTGTAGACACACACACGCACCTACACACACAGCACACACTGATGCATCCGCTCTCTCTTTCTCCCTTTCTTCTACTCACTCTCTCTCTCTCTCTTTCTCTCTCTCTTTTACTCACTCTGTCTCTCTCTCTCTCCTGTTGTTTTCCACTTTACATGATGCACCTGGAGGGGATTTCTATGGGATTCCCTCTGAGTCAGCCCCTCCTCTCTCTCTCTCTCTCTCTCTCTCTCTCACTCTCTCCTCCGTTCCCAAAATCTCAGTCTCTCCTCTCTCTCTCCTTCACGCTCCTTTTCTCTCCCATCCCCCTGTCCTCTCCATTTCCCTCTCTCCTCATTTTCATGTCCATCAGCCTCTTTTTAACCTTCTGTAGTCCCTTTCTTCTCTCCCTCCTCATTGACAGTCCGACACACTCTCATACACTTAGCGTCCCTAAAAACCTCATGGGAAATATCACCACTCTCTCTCCATCTCTCTCTCTCTCTCTCTCTCTCTCTGCACCTTCTCCAAAAGAATTATGGGTAATATAACACTCATTCTCATTCCCCCTGGCACAGTCTTTCTCTGTATCCTATCCTGCTTAGTCTTTCTCTTTCTCTCTCTCTCTCTCTCTCTCTCTCTCTCTCTCTCTCTCTCTCTCTTTCTCTCTCTCTCTCTCTCTCTCTTTCTCTCTCTTTCTCTCTCTCTCTCTCTCTGTCTCTCTCTCTCTCTGTCTCTCTCTCTTCCTCTCTCTTTCTCTCTCTATTCCTTCCGTCCTCCCTCCTTCTCTTCCTCTGTTCATCTGGACCGAGTATTGCTCGAGCCATAAGTATGACAAACGAAAATAATTGACACTGTGCTTTCGATTGAACAAAAGGCTTGAAGAGACACCGGCAGAGCTGGAAGCTGTAACGAAGCAGTTTTTTTCTTTTTTCCCCAGCCATAATAGGTCGTATCCCTATGTGCCCCAGGATGAAGTGTGCGGATGAAGACCAGGGAAGGAGGCAAGAGAAGGGGAGGGGGTGTCTGGAGTGTTGAAGGCTCATGAAAAGATAATGGATAGCACTTAGCTGAGTGGCTGTTTCTAATAGCTGCCCAAATACTATGGAAAGACAGGCCAAAGCCCTTGGCTTATACCTGATCATAGTCTAAACACTGGCCTCAGCTATACCTGCACCAGACATTCCCCGATTGGTGGCCTCTCTGTGAGGAATGAATCCCAGGTGTTCTTTTCTGTTTGAGAAAGAGAAGTGATTGGTCATTTGTACTGGACTCATTATGACATCACCATCAGAGCCCTGTAAGAGCTGGTTGTGTATTAACAAATTAACAAAGTAGACTCTCTCTCTCTCTCTCTCTCTCTCTCACACACACACACACACACACACACGCACACACACACACACACACACACACTTATTTCTTGCACTCTCTCTGCTATTCATTTTTTTCTTTTTCGTGGTGTGTGATTACATGAAAGTCATGAGGCAAAGTCACATTTCCCATGATTCCATGCTGAGATCATTCTGTTGCTGATAACACACACGCTGTGAGTAAACGGTCCATTTGGGTGTGTGTGCGTGTGTGTGTGTGTGTGTGTGTGAGTGTGTGTGTGTGTGTGTGTGTGTAAGATAAAAAGAGAGAAAGAAAGAGATAGTGTAAGTCTGAAAAGGAGAACAAGAGAAACAGAGAAGAAAAGGCTATTTTGGAGGTAAAGGATGATTATATGTTTAACCACAGTTGGGAGCCCCCAGTCAATGAACCAAAAAGATACACTCATACACACCAGGCCCACACTGCCACACACACACTGCAAGATCCATTCCCCGAACTCCTCACCTTCACACTGAGCTGCCAGAATTCCCACTGGGATAATAATGGGAATATGGGGAATGGGTCTGGGAGCGTTAATCCAATACCTTTCATCACATCCATTCTCTCTCTCTCTCTCTCTCTCTCTCTCTCTCTCTCTCTCTCTCCCTCCCTCTCTCTCTCTCTCTCTCTCTCTCTCTCTCTCCCTCTCTTATCTTGCTCTGCACCTCCCCTCCTACCAACTTTCACTCTTTCCTTGCGCATGTGAGTGTGTGTGCGTGTGTGCATATGTGTGTGTGTGTGTGTGTGTGCGCGTGTGTGTGTGTAAGGGCAAATATCATGTGTTAGAGGTTGTGTTAGACTCAACCATTGGAAGATAACCCCATAAGCGGCTCTCTGTGTCTCTTAGGGCAAAACAACAGTTCCATACAGATCCTCAACCCCAAAACCACAAAAGGATAGCTGAAAAAAATCAATAAACTAATGAATATATATTTCCCCTCTCTCTCTCTCCCTCTCTCCTGAATGTGTGCTCAAGTTTGTGTCTTGTGTTTTGACTAACAAGACTTTAATTAAAAAAAAAAAAAAAAAGTTCCAGATCGATCACTAAGGTTTTGAAGTAGTAATCAAATGTAATCAAATTTAATCCCACAAAAGACGCACTGGCATGTGAAAGAACAGGAGACATTTTTGTTTGTTTAAACTCCTAATGATCCCATATTAAAAAAAAAAAACAAAAAAACCCCCCCAGTGACGGTGTGGTGTTGGGCTAACTGGAGTGTCTGTGTGTGTGTGTGTGTGCGTGTGTGTGTGTGTGTGTGTGTGTGTACAGGGATGACTGCTCTCAGTCATAAAAATGAGCGCTGGACGGCAGGCTCATCAGGTCTGTCAGGGCTTTCTATTTCTGCTCATGATATTTCACTTTCATTTTCTCCCGCTCTTTGAGCAGGGTTGTGCAGGAGCAGGGTTAATCACTGGAGCGTGAGTCTCCTCCTTTTCCTCTCTCTCACACACACACTCTGTTTGTCTGTGTGTGTGTGTGTGTGTGTTCATACTGTAAAGGCTTACACGTATTAAGAGCAGAACATTAGATTTTTTTCATCTTCTTCTTCTTCTTCTTCCCTTTAACAGAAATTTGAACAGAAATCCTGCAAAGTTCTCAAAGTTTGTTTTTTTTTTTTAATAGAAGTTTTATTCTTTGGGGTAAGGGTTTTTTTTTTTTTCCAGGAGGAAAATAAATGATTAGGTTTTGTTTTAGGTTTAGTCTTGGCCAGTATTTTGAGAGGCTGTGGCTTTTACAGCTGGTTCTCCTCCCCTTGGTTTTGGAGAGCGTTTAGATTAGTCTGATTGGATCTGGAATGTGTTTGGTCAATTCTGATTATGGCTGACATCGAGTCTGAACTGAAATGAAAACATATTTCGTCCAGAAGCAGGCCTACAGGCTGCACACACATGCCTCATTTTCACTGCGTGTCTGTGTGTGTTTGCATGTGTGTGTGTGTGTGTGTGTGTGTGTGTGTGTGTGAGTGTGAGTGTGTGTGTGAGTGTTTCGGTAAGTTCTAGCCTTAGGGCATTGTCAGAATGGATTAAGAACAAAAAGGTCAATACTGTCTCTATGTGCTGCCACAAAATATCAATGTGTGAAATTATATAAATAAATAAATAAATAAATGTGTAGATGAAGAGGTAGTGAATATTTGTGCCTGTGAAATATAGCACCATTTCTGTCATCTGTCACTGTAAATTCATAAGCTTGGAAATTCAGGCAACAGTCTAAATGAGCCCATCTGTATCTATGCTGTGTGTATGTGTGTATGAAACTAGCAGTGTTTCATGTGGTTAGAAGTGTGTGTGTGTGTGTATGAGAGTGAGTGAGTGAGAGAGAGAGTTCTTACCCAGAAGTGTTCATAGTTGATATGCAGTGGATGCCTTTCATCTCCCTTAGCTGCCTGAAGAGAGGGGTTAAGTTTATGAAACACACACACACACACACACACACATTCAAAGGGGGAAAGAGATAGCAGGGAAAAAGAAGAGGGGGGGGTGTCACGCCTCAAGATGTGCATTCATGATCCTAAAGAAGTAATGCACACTTGAAGCACAGATTGAAGAGTGTGTGTGTGTGTGTGTCTCCAAGTTCATTAAGAGGGAATGCCCCCCCCCCCCCAACACAGCTTTAATTGAGAATTCTGATAAAATATTAATCTGCAGCATCATTAACCTGAGTTTTGACTTGATCAAAATGAAGGACAAGCAAAGAGAAATTTAAAAAGGATATCGTCTTCACAGCACTGCATACGAAAACGCCACAGAAAACCAAGACCAATGCGTATCCTTTTCATAACATCAGAAAATGATGTACCTACAGATGACAAAATACTCGATGTGGGATTAACTACCCACCACAATACTAAGTATCATAGGAGCTCACGGCAGCATGAGTGAGAGCGAGAGAGAGACTACCTAATGCAGTTAATTCAAATCAATTTCAAACCATTTTTAAAACAGCTAATTCACTTGTACTTGCAGTCAATAACAGAGAAAAACAACAGAAGCTTTATTCAACACGGGCTCAAACACCCACCGTCTCAGCTTTCAATATGAGACAGTCGTGTCATCGCTGTCAATCAAATGGCAGTATCCAAATAGGATCAAAAGTGAAATGCTGATTGCTCTACTGTCTCCAGAAGCTGTCGTGTGTAAAACAAAGTGTAGCGGTTAGATATAACAGAATAGGGAAACCAAGTGCGAACACGCTATGTTCCCATGATAGCCTAATTATCCATATGGTATACTGCTAAACTCGGTGTCCAATTTCACGTTACAAATGCAGAAAATTGCTACCACGACGGTAGGGTGGGCTCAAATGACATTTTAATGCCATTGCAACAGTGAATCTGGGAATCTCACTTGCTAC
>NC_044500.1:10003040-10005540 GCF_902362185.1 Chanos chanos | reverse complement strand
AGTAGAAAAGGCACAGAGAGAGAGAGAGAGAGAAAGAGAGAGAGAGAGAGAGAGAGAGAGAGAGAGAGATAATGGGAAGGGACTTCCAATATTTTCCAACATCAATATCCCCATCATAACCAATCTTTCAACTCAACACACCATGTGCATTTGGTCTATTCACTCCACAACCGGTAGAGTAATGGTGCTCCTTTGACAGACCCTCTCGCGCTCTCCTGGAGTGGTGTTAACATCTGTGGTGTGTGTGTGGGTGTGTGTGTATGTGTATGTGTGTGTATGCATGTGTGTGTCTCTGACATACCTACTCATATTCTCTTAGTGCCATATATGTGTCCTTGGTGTGTTTGCACGTGTACATACGTTAGTGTGAGTGTGTGTGTGTTTGTACATTTGACACACCCACTTCTGGAGCATTGTACATGTCAGTGTCGTATATACAAGTGTGTGTGTGTGAGTGTGTGTGTGTGCCCTTTAGCTCAGGCTAAACTGAATGTGGAATAGACAGTCAGAATACTTCCAGCTTCTCACAATCGATACAGCCATCAATAATTTATCACTGCAAAGAGCAGAGGCAGACCAGAGTGGGTGTGTGTGGTGGGGGGGCAGAGAGAGTGAGACACACACACACACACACACAGAGAGAGAGAGAGAGAGAGAGAGAGAGAGAGAGAGAGGAGTCTGAGGTACTTTGGCAAAAATGTAGTCTTAACAGTCACACTAAAACAGCATTCTGAATGTGAAAGAAAGATAGCCCTAGAGAGAGAGAGAGAGAGAGAAAGAGAGGGAGAGAGAGAGAGAGAGAGAGAGAGAATGAGAGAGAGAGAGAGAGAGGGAGAAAAGGGAGCGTTAATCTTATTTCATTTAGAGCGTTAGAGCAACAGACGACTGAATCCCTCAATCATCACGAAAATTCAGAGTCACTTCATGAATAAATCAAATTCTTCTGTTAATATGTCAGTTTACAAAAAAATTTCCTCACAACGCTTGTGTGTGTGTGTGTGTGTGTGTGTGTGTGTGTGTGTGTGTGTCCGGGTTTGTATGTGTGTGCACAGGTGTTTGTGTATGCACATAGAGAAACTAGCATCACTAAAACAATACTTTTTTCTCTCAGAGGGAAAATAAAAACCATGAAATGGGAAAGGATACTTGATAAGAGAGAGAGAGAGAGAGAGAGAGAGAGAGACAGGGAAATTGAGACAGACACAACCATTTCAAACCCATCAAATATTTAAAGGTTTTTGACTGAAAAACTAATATAGTAGATGCATATTTTCAAAAATGAATCTACCTGATTCGTGTGTACACAACTCACACTGCTGAACCTCATCTCCTGCATTTCTATCTGTTTGTCTCTGATCTTCAAGACCACCTTAGGGTGGAATGACTCCTGACCTCTAACCTCTGACCTCTATCTCCCCATTCCTCTTTGTACGCTCTAAATTACTTGTCAGTGGAAGTGTTGAAGAAATGGTTTATGATAACATTTATATCCATGACTTATATCCAACATCGGTAATACACTGTGGCCCTGTTGGTTTTCGCTGTCAAAATCATTATTTAACATAACTATTCTACGAGCAACAATACTGGTTGTACTGAAATACGAAGTGTTTCATGCTGACTAAGCTATTTTAGTACACAATTTTATTTATTTAATTTTTTTTCACCAAATTGCAATGACCACTATGTATCTAAAGTCATTCTTTTTGTCAGTGAATTAAATGAATCTTATTTATTTATTTATTTATTTTTCCAAAAAAAAAGGGAAGAAAGAAGTGGGACAGTTCATGTAACAATAGTTCATAAATAAGAAATGTTTAAAAACACACAAAATGAAATATTAATAATAGTGAATTTAAAAAAAAAATCTCATTTTGCTCAGGCATGCATTTCTCACCATTTCAATATGTCTTGGTGTTCCTTTTGGAGGAAATTTTTAAAATAATAATTCATCTTTTTATATATATAAACATCATTGAAAACAATAGAATAAAGAAGATATACTTGACAAATTCATCTTTCTTCTTATGCTAAAAATCAAGCACACATAATGCTAGCTTCATTATCCAGAATCAATCCAAAAAGTTTCTCATTGTTGTTATTTCAGTAATTATGCAACGCTAAAAGACCCATTTCTATTACTTGGAAAGATCTTTGCTTGTTTAAAAAAAACCCCAAAAAACCAAATAAATAAAAAAAAACCCATAATTGTTATTGTAAAGTTCATACCATTTACTATCATTTCCTAAAAGTCATCAGATGTTAGAGAGGATATGCGTCTCTGACGGGGGGGGGGGGGGGGGGGGGGCAGTGCACATTACAGTAAATGGGAAGATTTCTTCATTAATTGCATTGCAGGCACAGCCATCACAACCATCATTTGGCAATAAACAATAATCTGAGCTGTAATCTGACTCGCGGTTGTCTTCATAGCGACTGGAATAATAAGCCTAGCAAGAACAGCATTTCCACCTACTGTGCACCGGCTGCTATTTGGGAG
>NC_044500.1:9993040-9998040 GCF_902362185.1 Chanos chanos | reverse complement strand
CTGCTCTCATTCTCATATTTCCGTTCCCTCTCGTTCTCTCATTCTCTCTCTCTCTCTCTCTCTCTCTCTCTCTCTCTCGCTCTCTCCCTCCCACAAGCTCTCTTTCATCCGCCCCTCCTCCTCCTCTTTCTTCCTCTCTCTTTCAAAGTACATCGTCTGGGTCCTCATTAGATCAGACAGTTTGCAGTTCTGCTATTTCTTATCAGCGCGCTTTTCGCTCGGGCATTTAGACAGACGCCCGACACGCACTTGACTCTGAATTTAAAAGCTACCAGCTTGATAGCATGAGATACCACATATGCAAATACACTCAATGTACACATTTCAAATACATTTATACGCCGGCCACACAAAAAAAGAATCAGTCATGTCTAAGCGCTTTTGGGGACAGTGTCATGGGTATTTTGTCATATATTTCTGTCTCCCTCTCTCATCTACAGACAATACCAGACAGTTTTGCATTTTTAATGCAAGTCTCATCCCATTTTTGTAACACAACAGAGATTCACTTGATGACTTGTCTCTCGGTGAGCTTGCATTTTTTGCACTGAGTTGCTCTGAATTAGATGTCTGCTTTTATCTCAGCTTTGAGTTTTTTTGTTTTGTTTTGTTTTGTTTTTTCGTATTGTCAGCATGAAGCAGTCAAATGTTTTTATGAATGTTCATATGGATAACTGCTGTGTGATATATTGAATATATCAGGTACATAGCAAACTATATGTACATATTAATAACTAAAAACACTTCTAAAACTATTAGAGACTATGAGAGATGTTTCAGTTGATATTTTCTAGAACAGTTTATATGTGAACATACTGTAAACACTGTGAAACTGGAATTTTTTTGTTTGTTTTATTTACATCGAGTACTTCAACAAAATATAGCCAAATTTCAAATGCTATTTGATCTTCTGTGAAATTATTCTGTGCTGTGCATTATGCATAGTATAGGAAACTGACGTAAATGTAAATTGTGCACCTATTTACAAAATGTTTAATTCTATATTATTTATGAAGCATGTAATCCCTGTTGCATGTAGTTTATTTAATTTTCCTGTCATGATAGCAAAAATGATCCTCCTTTTCCAAAAATTCCCAAGATAAAATGGTGGTATGCTTATGAGCTTATATGTGTGTGTATGTGTGCGTGTGTGTGTGTGTGTGTGTGTGTGAGCATGCACATGCGTGTGTGTGTATGCGTGTGTGTGTGTGTGTGTGTGTGTGTGTGTGTGCATGCACATGTGTGTTAAGGAAAGTGTCACATGCTTTGCCATCTGGGTGACTGACTGTAAATGACTGATTATCACTGTGTGCACCACATCACAAATTCTTACCAACAGAGACAGGGGGAGGGAGAGAGGTCTGTATTCCTCTGCTTGTGCGAGAGAGAGAGAGAGAGAGAGAGAGAGAGAGAGAAGGAAGAGAGAAGCTCCCACTGTGTTGGGAGTTGCAGAGGAAATATATCCCTGGCTGAGCGGCACATTGATAAGACTCTGTGTGTTTCTGGACACTTTGCTCCGTAAAGGAGAGCAGAACTACTGGTCCCCTTCTTTTCACTCATCCCAATAACGATCAAGGCCATGCCAGGACAGGGACACACACACACACACACTCTGTCTCTCTCTCTCTCTCTCTCTCTCTCTTAAACAGTGAGTTTTGGCAGTGTTCTTTGCCAGCTTGGGCAATCAGATTTGAAGAGTGATGCTTGTTCAGATAAAAGGCCTGTCACAGCCAGCAGCACTCTCTCCTCGGGCTGCTCTCCTCTGTTCCCTGCGCATTTACACTGAGCTGACCACATTAAATCAATACAGATTGGATACAGAAAGAGAGAGGGAGAGAGAGACAGAGTGAGAGAGAGAGTGAGAGAGAGAGAGAGGGGGGGAGAGAGAGGGGGAGAGATGAGGAAAAGAATAAGGAGCTACTGGTGTAATGTTATGTTTGGAGGGTTAATCTACGCCAGCACATTCACATAAAATGTTATGTAAATGAAACGTTTGATTTGAATTGTAAAAATGTTTCCCAGCGTTATACCATTTCAGTTCGTTTCTCACAACTTTCCTCTGCACCGCATCTTAGTCTCAAAGCTTAAAACAGTTAAGACAGGACAGCTCCCCAAGCCAAATATTATACACTTAAAAATATAACTATGTATACATATCTTACACAAGACATCAAAGGCAGTGCTTAATCAAAATTAATGCAAAAAAAAATTCATTCTCTTTGTGATGTTACTCAGAATCTTGGCCAGGGTGATCATATGCTAATTTTGATATGTTATGAGACATGACAGGAAATCATTGATGCTTGCAAATGCTCTGAGATATAAAGGGTTGTTTTAGGGTCATTTCTCACTTTCACGGGCCTGAAGTGAACCCTGACGAGTCATGGAACAGATCTGTCCTGAGATCAGTTGTGGAAATATATGACCTACACAGGCCGGAGATTAGCTGGGGATTAGTGCTGACCTTAAAGGGTTAAATGGTGTCGTTGCCACCAAGGTCATCAATAAAATCGATTAGATGATCCCACCGCACACTTAAAGTCTCTTAAATCCGCCAGCATGGTGTGTGTGTAGTGTGTGTGTGTGTGTGTGTGTGTGTGTGTGTGTGTACGGTGAAAGTCTGTGTGTGTGTGTGTGTGTGTGTGTGTGTGTGCGCGTGTATGTGTGTGTGTGTTTGTGCATGTACGTGCCTGTGTGTGTGTGTGCGCGCACATGTGTTTGTATGGTGCAAGTCTGTGTGTGTGTGTGTGTGTGTTTGTGCATGTACATGCACTTGTGTGCGTGTGCGTGTGTGTGGGGGGAGGGTATGTGAGTATGGTGTATGTCTCTCTATGTGTGTGTGCGTGTATGTGTGTATGTGCGTGTGCGTGTGTATGTGTGTGGGTGTGTGTGTGTGTGTGTGTGTGCGCGTGCGTGGCGGGGTGTGTGTGTGTGTGTGTGTGTGAGTCACAGCAGCAGTCTGTAGGACATGTGCATGTTTGTGTTTGAGTCACGCCTGTCGTCATGTCTGCCGCTGAGCTCTGCGGTCAAACAGTCTGTTGTCTCACACTTCCAAGAATAGGTGTGTGACCGTCACCTTTGTGTCTGTGTGTTTTTGCATGTGTGTGTGCGACAAAGAACTTCAGTTCTCACTGATGCCTCAGTTTTCTTCTCTCTGTTTTACTGAGACCATGTTATCCACAATCATTTTTACTACTTATAAATGCATTGGAACTGTTCTGATGTGTCACTGCTGTGTTATTTGTAAATAAATAGCACAATGACAATGCTCTCTCTCTATCTCTCTCTCATTCTCTCCTCTGTGTCTGTCATTGGTCACCCTCTGAGTAAATGACAAATTCCGAAATCCAATTCCCATTCTCCCATCGAATGAAGAGAGACAGAGGCTGTCAGCCATTTCACATCAACAAAGTTCTCAGCAGAGCTACTTTTGCCTTCAACAGCCCAAAATTAGCACCCTGGAAACCACAGGTAAAGAGAGAGAGAATATGAAAAACTAGGAGCAGGCAGATGGTTTGCACTTCACATACAAAATGAATCGAGCCTAAAAACAGGGGGGAGACAGAGAGAGGGAGAGAGAGAGAACATGAGTGCAGATACAAAATAATGGATACATCTTTTTATGTGCTGTCAGTGTCTGGACAGCCTCAAAAAGGATTTTTTCTTTTCTTTTCTTTCTTTCTTTCTTTTTTTTTTTTGCCATGTCAGCGCTAATGCACTTACTCCTCAGACAGGAAATGATGCTTTAGCAATCATTTTGTACAGGATGAAGTCTCTATGCTAATAAACTGAGTTTAGAAAGTTTTGTTTTTGCTTCTGGGGTTCCCATGCCGACCGGACCGCACCACACACCACGAAGCGCACCGCAAAACATCTGTTCACTTCTGTGCCTTAGTTTCCTTGTGGTCTTCATCAGCACAATGCTATTTATTCCCGGCTACCCAAACACACTGACATATGGTGATTATCAGAAACTGTCATCTGACCTGCGAAATAGCATACTAATGTAAAGGAGTCCAACTTTGCTGTGAGACAGAGCAAGGGCTAATGGTAGAATCCCACTAACAGTGTTTGCTGGAAAGCTACTTAGTATGCTAATCTCAGATGCTAATCAGAGATACTGAACAGCTACGCTAAGGGGGCCTATAGTTAGCACACAGAAACAGCTCTTCTCTGTCTCTGTCTCTCTCTCTCTCTCTCTCTCTCTCTCTCTCACACACACACAAACTTCATTCTTCATCCTTCTCTTTCTCTAATTAGCCCATAGCGCTGACTGCCGAAATAACCTCACCTACTCCAGTCATTCTGTATTATAGCCCTTGCCCTCAGACAAACATGAACAGCTGGCTGTTGCGAGTGGCGACAGGAGTTGTGTGGGCACGCGAGTGTTTGCACAAGGAAACACCCTCTCTGTCACCCCGTGTTCTTGTCACAAACTTTGCTGACTGAGGGAGTCGCTAATTGGTTTGGACTGGTGGAGGACAAGAAAAGAATAGAAAGATTAGACCCTTCTTCTCCAGCTCCATCCTTACCCGTCATCATCTTAATCACAGCTTTTAATAAAGATGTCATGTGTTCACAGCACAAGTGAGTTGGGACCTTGCTAACTATGACTTTAGTGTGTTTTGAGGTTGTGAAGGGATGTCTTAGGAAGGTTTCATTGTACATTTGGCAAAGTTATTGTGGTGATATTTAGATATCAGCCAGTGAACCTAGTTAGAGAGAACAATTACAAAGGCCTGGTCTAACAGTGCTCGTGTAATGCTTTTGAACATTCAGAATCAGAATGAAATTTGTCGAGTATGGTGGTATTAGTTTGTGAAGAACATGAGAGAGGTGACACACTGTTCTCTTCCATCACTACTCTGTACCGTTACCCCTGGAAACAACAGAATTCTCCCTGAAAAGGAAAGAACTGCTGCATTAAAATTGCTATGGAAGACTAGGCCTGAATATTAACAGTTTCCATCACTTAAAATGTGTATGTGTGTGTGTGTGTG
>NC_044500.1:9963040-9988040 GCF_902362185.1 Chanos chanos | reverse complement strand
AGAGAGCCTCCTGCTGCCTGCAGTGCTCACAGAGGAGAGGGTGAACCGTGACAGCTGGGAGTAAAGAGTAAAGCACTCACGGCAACACTGCAGTCTGCTCCAGTTACACCCCCAGCATCCTGCTCTTCACTGCACAAACCCTCTACTGTTACTTCACTTATTCACACTTTCAGCCATCCCTCCAGCCTTCTGTCCTCCGTCCAACCATCCCCCCATCCATCCCCCCATCCATCCCCGCATATCTCCATCCATCCATCCATCCATCCGTCCATCCATCCCCCCATCCATCCCTGCATATATCCATCCATCCATCCATCCAACCATCCCCCCATCCATCCCTGCATATCTCCATCCATCCATCCATCCATCCATCCCTGCATATCTCCATCCATCCATCCATCCATCCATCCAACCGTCCATCCATCCTTCAGTCCTCCATCCAACCATCCCCCCCTTCCATCCCTGCATATCTCCATCCATCCATCCAACCATCCCCCCATCCATCCCTACATATCTCCATCCATCCATCCATCCTTCTATCTGCATGGCTGCATGTCCATCCACCCATCCGTTGCTCATCTATCCGTCCCTTAAACCTAAAGTCATAGGAAGGGAGCCGACATAAAAAAAAAAAAACAACTAAACGAAGGATCAAGGAATGAAGAAAACAGATTGTCTGTCTGCGCGCGTGCGTGCGTGCGTGTGTGTGCGTGCGTGCATGTGTGTGTGTGTGTGTGTGTGCATACGTGTGTGTGCGTGTGCGCGGGTGTGCGTGTGTACAGAGAGTGCGGCGCGGCTTAGTTTGTCAGAGGAGGGGAACATAATGAGGAAGCTGCTCCTGGAGGACTGTGATGTTCCTTCCAGACATGTGGTCCCTTCCAGCGGCAGACCATCCCACTAATGCAAGTCAAAGCACGCTGCATCCATCTCTTTAATCTGTCTCTCACTCTCTACCTCCCCTCTTCTTTTCAAGTCTAGTATCATTCTATTAGAGTGGCGTCCCCGACACGCCTCCACGCACAGATTCTAATCAGCGTATGTGTGACAGTGTGGGAAAATCAGCTATCACACACACACACACGCACATACACATACACACACACACACGCGCGCGCGCGTTCACGCACAATAATACACCAGGCCTTTGAGTCTAATGTAGCTCGACTGTTTGAAGGCAATCTTGAGTAAGCATTGCCTCAAAGTCACCCCTTCACTGATGTGTTTATATATATATGTGTGTGTGTGTCTTTTATATGTGATGGTGTTTGGATGTGTGATCTCAGAGGACACAACAATTTTAGGGAGGAGTAATTGAAAGAACAGAGGGCTGGATAGATGGATGGATGGATGGATGGACGGATGGATGGATGGAATGAGTGAATAGAGGGGAAGAACAGGACCCCGTTTGAAGGGTGATGCCATCATTCTTTCCTGTTGTGCGCCATGATTTTCAATCTTTTCAGTCACTCTGTTAGTGATTATTTATTCATTTCTCGTTCCCTTTGCTTCTCATGCAGACTCCACTCCCTTTGTGCTGCGTCCAGAACCAGTATCACACACACAAAACACAACGTGAGAGAGGGACAGAGAGAGAGAGAGAGAGAGAGAGAGAGAGAGGGAGAGGGACAGAGAGAGAGAGAGAGGGGTGGAATAAACGCTCTAGATCGTACAATATTAATGGCATTTATTTATTCCGAGACTACGACTTGTTTAATGACCATTGAGCTCAGTCACTCACACAAAACTAAACAGGTCAAAGAGGACATTTGGCTGGATGAGCGATTGGATCATTTGAGAGTGCCTGTGGAATAAACAGCATCGCACTCCAGTGTAATGACACCCGAACGTCGCCCGACGAACAGAAGACCATATGACTGAATACAAAACGATGGATAAATACAATTCATTTACAATTACTTACAGCTCGCGTTCCCTTTCAGACTAGGTGATTTCATTTCGGACTAGACCAGGCGATTTGCTTAGAACAAATCAGCGTGTCTTATTTGATGAAAAGCGCATTTAAAACCCTTAAAAAAAAACCCTATCAAGGTCAGAGGAACCAAAGGCACATTTGAAAACTTCTTTCTCCCGCTTCATTCTCATTCACGACCAACAAGCTGTGAGGAGGATATGCACTAGGTAATCGTCTCTCTAGTCAAGGAATCCGATATCATATGCAGAGTCTGAACAGCACTTACAGTGGAATGAAAGAAAGAAAGAAAGAAAGAAAGAAAGAAAGAAAGAAAGAAAGATGGAAAATAGAAAATTGAGAGGGTGAATTGTAATGTCAGACTGCAGTGTTTCCACGCTCTGCTCCTCAGCCGCCAGCTCTCTGACCCCAAGATTCGCAAACATAATCAAGGACTTGCCACAGCGTAAAATGAATCCCAACAACTAATTACAGATGTTATTAAACCTTGAAAAGAACGGGGAGGCTTCGGGTCACAGTGACAAATTTCACTGCGCGGCCGTCGCCGGTGTCGCGGCGTTTATGACGCTTGTCCGACTGAGTCTGAGACGTCGCTAAAGAACGCAACGGACCGTGTTCTGAGAGGGTCGGCCGGATAGGTTACGCTTCCCGCCGTCACACGTTAGCGACTCCTAGCGTCCGTGTCGCGCCTGTGCGCTCGAGGCCGAATCCACGGGAAACGAGCGAGGGACCGCCAGATGTTTCCATGGAGATGCTTATAAACCAGACAGGTCAGAGGAGAACCGGCGGAGGCCGCGCAGTCATCTTTACCTCCTTGCGCTGACGCGTGGGCCGCAGCACGGCGAGAACGGGGATTTGCGGTTTCCGAGAACCTCCCGAAAAAGGGGGTTAAACATGGACAAGACTTAGAAATCATTCAGAAGCAGGTTCGGTAACAAGACAAAGGAGATGAAAAGCAAAAGAAACGATAAGGGGAAATGGACTTGTGGGAAGTGATAATGATGGGAGAGTCAGGAAAACAGTCTAATAACTGGAGGGTTGTGGACACAAGAGTAAATCACAACGGTTTACCGTTAGCTTGTCTCTGACTAAAACACTTCGTCTTTAAAGTTTCTTGACAGGTGTTGATCTTTGACACAGGAAGTACAAACTGTGAATTTCCTTAGATGTTGGTACTTAAATAATAAAAAAGAAAGAAAGAAAGAAAAAAAGAAAGAAAGACACTGTAAAATTCATGATTTTCACTAAGACCGAACATTCTTCTGGCTTCAAAGACGGATTCCAGACCCCCTTAATGATTTCACTAGCTTTTTTTTTTCCCCTTCTTTTTTATTCTCTGAGATGTAAGGACAAGCCATGGCTTCTTGGACACAGTAACATCTTTATGAATTTTATAAAAATCTGATTTGTTATGCTTCTAAGATACGGCAGGGAGCCCAAACATCTTGCCAAGGAGTTAGCAAAGTGGCCAAACATTATTATGTTCCAAAACAACTTTCATCCATTCTCTGTGTGTGAGTGTGTGTGTGTATCCGTCCTTAAGTAAACTAGATTAGAGTTCATGAAAGATTCAGTCAAAAAGCCAGCAACACTCAAAAAAGAGCAAAAAAAAAACAAAAACCAAACAAACAAACAAAAAAAAGACTAAGTGTAGAGATGTTCTTTGGGGACCTGTGCCACTCGAAAATCAGCATGTAGCTCTCGGTTCGCCTTCCTCAAACTCAAGTTGATATCTTGAGTGATATGATGCTTTGGGCGCCAGTGGTACCAAACTTCAATATACGAGGCTCTGCGGATGTGATTCATGCATTAAGAGATAAATCAAAGGCTTTCGTTTTGCCGTCATTTAAATGTATAATAAACGATATTGAAAACACACACACACACACACACACTCACACACACACAGAGAACAGGCTTATCAATAATGATAGGAATAAATATATGCGTTCCTCTGAGATCTTATGGGAGGGGTTTGTTTTTTTTTCCATAGCATCTCTGTATGATGGCATCATGATCATCATCTTCTCCCTTTAGAGAAGATACCAGGCTGATTTTAAATGTGAACCTGAGAGGAACAGGCTCTGGTTGTACATTAGAAATACTGATATACTGGTTTGGTGTTGTAACTATGACAGAAATTCAAACCAGCTAACAACAAAAGTTCTTCTCTTCTCTTCTCTTGTCTTCTCTTGTCTTCTCTTCTTTTCTCTTCTCTTCTCTTTTCTCTCCTCTGCGGCCTTGGCATGACTGGTCTGGTGAAACCCAGACGGTTTATTGCTCTGTTTTATGGACCCGCTGTCTTGATTCCACACAAAGAAGATTAAACCTGAGCTGAGAAAGGTGAGAAATTACTCTGCTCAGTGCTGCTTAACTAGGGCTAAGGGGTCCAGCTGTTTCTATGGCAATATAGAAATAGACTATATCTGTCACCACAAATGTGAACTTTAAACTTTTGATATCTGCTACAAATTGTTTTGTCGGTTATGAGGGTGTATATGTGTGTACGTGTGTGTGTGTGAGTGTGTGTGTGTGTGTGTGTGAGTGATTTTTTTTAGCAATTTACTGAGGTTTTGTTGCAAGGATTTCACAGACTTTAGTTTGTGTAAAATCCTATTGACGAAAACACAGCCGTCGTGCCTTTCACCCCTCATACTGTTAATCCTGTTGTTCTTACCAAAGCAACACAGAACAATTAAAAAAAAAAAAAAAAAAAAAAGCTTCCAAATGGGTTTTGTCTGTCTCTGTACCTGCACACTTCTCTTTTTTTTTTTTACAGACTCATATATCCAGGGTTGATTATAGCCACAGGCAGTTTGACTTTTTATGAATGCTCTCTGAACGGATTTAAATGTTTGAGTGAATCTGTAATTTTACGGTTTCATTCATTTGCCTGCATCTTAATTTCTTCTGTGTTTTATGACTTTATATTACGTTGTCCGTTCATTTACATAAATGGAATCCAAAGAAAAATGTGCACAAGTGTATCGGCGGAATGATTTAATGTTGTTATTATTGAGTGTTGATTAGAGTGTTTGAACTGGAGACTACTCCACTCCAAAAGTTTGCTTTTTGTCTTTGTTTTTCTTTCACTGGCTCTCACACAATTTTCTTTTTTATTTCTCCTCTGGGGCTAAGCGGTAAAGGTCTCTCTCTGTCTCTCTCTCTCTCTCTCTTTCTCTCTCTCTCTCTCTCCCTTGTTTCTTCCCTCTCCCCAGGTACTGAGTTTTTCCACCGTAAAAAAAAAAACTCTTATCACCAGCTGTGTTATATTATGGCATATTAAAACACCCAGTTACTCTTCATTTAAATAACTCTTCTTTTAATGGGGAAACATTGATTCTCTCCGCTCTTAGCAGCAGCATAATCGAATGAGAGTGCGAAAAATTGGGGATGGGAAGAGTAATTGTTGATGAATGTGCTGCTTCATTGGAGGCGACATGGAGAAAAACCAAAGAACCCTTAACCAATCAGGGCTCATTAGCGATGACATAAACAACTTCATGCAGCTTTTCCACAGGTCAGCTGATGATTGGTGATGACATAAACATCAGCCCGCTGTTTTATTACGGGTCACTTGAAGGATTTACGATGATTTAAGCAACAGTGGCCTGTATTTTTTTTTTTTTTTACTGCAGGTGCAGCTAAGGTTGGTGGTAGATTTAAACGACGTCTCTATGCTTTAGTGAGGGGGGGGGGGGGGGGGGGGTGATAAAAATAATGATTTAAACAAGGTAAACAGGACTTCAATTTGAGATAGAAACTCCTCTCTATTAAACTGCAAAGTCAGACACACACACACATACACACACACAGACACACACACACACACACACACAGACACACACACACAGACACACACACTGCAGGGTTGGTTAAAGCATCTCAGGGGTAAATCAGAGCTATATAATGACTGTGAGGGAGGCACATGGATATTGCATTCATCTTAAAGATTTATCCTTGTGTTTGTGCTGGCCAAGACACACAGGATGCTGAAATAAACAACCTCATTTATACACCCAAACTGCATGTGTGTGTGAGGAGAAGAGAGAGAGGGAGAGTTTCTTATTAAACAGCAGCAGGACAACAGAGCTCTCTGTAGATGGGTGGAGGCGGAAGAGAAAGGGAGACAGTTAATGTGATGAAGAGGGACAGGTAAAGACAAATCTCTCTCTCTCTGTCTCTCTCTCTCTGTCTCTCTCCATCTCTCTCTCTCTCTCTCTCTTTCTCTCTCTCTCTCTTTCTCTCTGTTTGGAAGCTTGTCTGTCAGTGGAGCACACTCGAGCTCAGCCTCTCCACTCTGTCTATGTGTGTGTGTGTGTGTGTGTGTACTTGCATGTGTGTATGTGTGTGTGCATACATGTGTGTGCATGTGTGTAGTTGCACCAGTGTGTGTGTGTGTGTGTGTGTAGTTTCACCAGTGTGTGTGTGTGTAGTTACAGGACCTGAGCTGTCCATCCTCAGGCAAAGCCAGCGGCTACAGTTGGATTCCTGCTGACTCCTACAAACCTTCCCATGGAGCAGGAGTGATGTACTGCTGGGCTACTGAGTATCCCACATCAGTATTCACACACTACCAAATACAAAAGCTGTACTGTAGCCCAAACTGCCAATCATGAGCCTCCACATATTATTACATACCAGAGCATACACTGTCTCTGATATTAAATACATATACAGACTACTGACAACATTTTGATTGCTGTTCTTACATCATTACTCTTGAAACTATTGTTGTTCTACAGTGTGTGTGTGTGGGGGGGTTTGTGTGTGTGTCTGTTTGTTTTGGCTGGGGCCCATTCTTTAATTCTTTTTCTGCTGTTTTAATAATGCTGCAAAGAGGGGAGTTGTCTCCAACAGTTACTCTATAGTTCTGTGAATTAAATTCTAAAAAAACAAGAGAGAGCTTCTGAAGGTCAGAGAAAGAAAGAAAGAGAAGAGAAGAGAGAGAGAGAGAGGAACAGTAGCGAGGGACCACACACATACACACTCATACAGGACCTAAAAGTGTGTGTGTGTGTGTGTGTGTGTGTGCGCACGCACACACATGTAAGTAGAGGTGAAATGTAGTGGAATCCATTCAGAGACATTATGTGCATTGCTAATGTTTTCCATTAGCAGGCTGTGAAAGCATCACATTACCAACACTGGTTTTACAGCCGTTTATACCAGTGTATCCGAGTAGATGGGTTCAAATGGGAGTGCATTCACATTAAAGATGACATCAAAGCAAAGTCAGATACCATTCATTCTCTCTCAGACACACACACACACACACACACACACACAGATACATACACAGACTCTGACCTTCTGGTTAAATGCTGTGGTGCGCCGTGGGATATTGTTATTGTTTGGTTTAATTATGGCTGATGAGGTGATGAATTCAGAATTAATGTGGACTGATGATCTGACAGGTAGGGTGCTGTGTGCCTGCTAATAAACCATTAACACGACAAACACCTCAACATAACGTTCAGACAAAGCCCCAAGCTCTGTCTCTCTGTCTGTTCGTGTGTTTGTGTGTGTGTGTGCGAGTGTGTGCATGTGTGTGTGTCGTTGTTATTGTTGTTTTTTTGCCCACAGCCTTAAAATTACTAAAGCTAACAAAGTTAATTAAAACAACTGAGGTGAAAAGACAAGACACTTGAAGGCAAAAGAGTGAAAGATGAGGTGAGGAGAAGAAGCAATGAAAAGAGAAAAAAAGAGAAGAAAAGAGAAGAAAACGCTAAAAGAGGGGGAGAAATGAAGAAAATAATACCGAATGACATTTCGAAGAAGACGTGACAAAGGAGGAGAGAAATGCAGAGGGGAAAGGAGAGACAGATAGAAGAGTGGCCAAGAAAAAGTGGAGGTTAGGAGGTGCTAGGGGAGGTGTGGGAAAAGGAAAGGAGGCGGAGAGGAGAAGGGGAAAAGGGGAGGTTGGGAGGCGCTAGGGGAGGTGTGGGTAAAGGAGCGGAGGCAGAGGGGAGAAGGGGAAAAGAGGAGAAGAGTGATGTTTTCTCTCTCTTCGTACTTAGTGCCAGTCCATAACACTCACCAACTACATCTACACGGTTCTGAATGGGCTATTAGTTCCAGCTCCACACACACACACACCACACATCACAGCAGCAAGAGAGAGTGAAAGAGTGTGTGTGTGTGTGTGGGGGGGGGGGGGGGGGGTGAGAGACAGAGAGAGAAAGAGAGAGAGAGTGGAGGGGTGATAGAGAGAAAAAGAGAGAGAGAGAGTGTGAGAGAAAGTGAGAGTGAGAAAGGGTGTGACTAAAGCAGGGAAAGAGATAGATAGATAGATAGATAGATAGACAGACAGATAGATAGATAGATAGATAGATAGATAGATAGATAGACAGACAGACAGACAGACAGATAGATAGATAGATAGATAGACAGATAGATAGATAGATAGATAGATAGACAGACAGATAGATAGATGTGTGTGTGTGTGTGTGTGAGAAAGAGAGAGAGAGAGAGAGAGAGAGAGAGAGAGAGAGAAGGTTTCCGTGGTAAAAGGGTCAAGTGGGAAATGTATTGTATTTCTGACAACAGACGGGCTTTCAACACGAGAACAAGAAAAATGGTGATATCTTTACAGACCGCACACATGCTCGTACACGCAGAACAGGAATAATGTGGCTTCTATTCTTCACTGCAGGTCGGATAGTGAAGTCCAGTCTCTTATATCTCTATCACTATCTATCAAAGACAGAGAGAGAGAGAAAGGGAGAGAGAGAGAGGTCTCTATCTTTTCTGTCCAATATCATTTCCCCCATCCTATCCTCCTTTCCCCAAGCTTCCTCTATCACCTCCCTCACACTCCTCCTTACCTCCCTGTTTCCACACGTCTCTCTCCTCCAATCCCTCCCTCTTTCTCCTTCCATCAATCCCCATGCCCTCTCTGTAATAGTGGATTCTGAGCAGTGTTGTAAATCTGCTCTCATTTCAACAGCTCAGGCACAGGATGTGTGATCAGAGTATAAAACAGGAGGAGAGAGAGAGAGAGAGAGAGAGAGAGAGAGAGAGAGAGAGATGTGGAAAGTGAAGGAAGAGTATGAATAGCAGAGATTGATGAATAGGTGCTGAGGTCTTAAACTGGCCTAGTAATGTACAGAAGGACATTAATCACACCTGTACCTCTCTCTCTCTCTCTCTCTCTCTCTCTCTCTCACTATTTCTCTTTTTCTCCGTTTGTAGTATGCAACCAAGGCCTGAGTCACACTTGACTGAAGCTACATGGAGAGCAGTCCACTCATACAGCAGTTTCTTCTCTCCTTCCCGCCAAATGTGTTCTCATCTCTGTGTTGAGTGTTCCTCTCTTTAAAAACTCATTTATCAAAGTGAGGGTGACCAGTCTAAAAACCTTATGTGTCTGCATGTTCAATTCTGTATTAAAATTGAGATAGATCGCCCACATTTATCTCAATGCGGCTTGTCGGGTCGAAAACGAGCTTACATCATCATAAACAGCCCGTTCCGAGCCAAGACCGTGGAATGTTGTCGTAAACACGAAGGACAGTTTTTTACCAGATATCTTCCAAAGGGATGAACAGTGTCTCGAATCATTAGTAGTTGTCAAAGTAAACAGCTTAAGGGGCAGATGGGTGAAAGAGGGAGCCGGGAAAAAAAAACCCCAACAACGATAGAGCAGAGGGGAGTTTAGGGACAGTAGAGAGAGAGAGAGAGAGAGAGAGAGGAATGGAAGTGAATGAGTGGAGGAAGAGAAGGAGAGTAAGAGAGAGAGGGAGAGTTAGAGAGAGGGAGAGAGTTAGAGAGAGGGAGAGGGAGAGAGCAGAAGTTGCTTTAATCAGGTAAGGTTTTGTGCCGTCGCCTGCTGCGGCTCCTATTCATTTGGCCATTGTGAGTCTCTTTAATGCCACTGATTAGAGTGTGGTTCAATTTGATTAGCCTCTTTTTCACACAGCTAATTGAAAAGGCGCTCTCTGCGTGTAATCAATATCACGCAGTATAGTGTGTGCTCTGACTGATTATGGACACAGGCACCTTACAGTCACTTCTGCCATGCAGACACACACACGCGCACGCGCGCGCACACACACGCACACGCACACAGTTAGCAAAACAAAAAGAAGGAAATGATTGTGGATTAAGCACTAATTAGGCGTATGAATTTGTCTACAGAGTTTTAATGTGGTTTTTTTTTTTTTTTTTTTTTGAAACACTCATTAAATTGTCTAATTATTAAAAGTGCGGCATAAGTGCGCTAATGTCTCTGCGTTAATGGACTGAAATTGAAACCCGCTTTAGAGCGCTTTATCGCTTGAGCCATCTAAATTTCCGCTGTTTTTGAAATCCTGAAACATAAGTTTTTAGTTTGGGGAAAGCATGACGGGCAGCTTTCCATCTTCTACTCCTTTCTCTCTGGACATACTTTCACTCATCCCCTCATCTTTACCTCCCTCCCTCACAATCACCACGTCATCACAATTCACCCTATACCCTCCCCTCTCTCTATCCCTCTCTTCCTAAAACACGAGGCGGAAGACTTACAGCGTTTCTGCTTGTGCTCACATAACATCTTGTGTAATGATAATAAATGGTTACTAAATTGCCAAGAGTTCTATGACGCTACGAATTGTATATGAATTATAAGCACTTTGTGTGTGTGTGTGTGTGTGAGTGTGTGTGTGTGTGTGTGTAATGATTGGTTTGAAGAAGCTGGTACACTGTGGAGGGTGTTTCTGTGTCTTTGACGTACCTCTCGGTGCTCTGAATCACAGGTGATCTTGCTTTTCACTCAGTCAAAGAGCTCCTGGAGGTATTTAACGCTCACCTGCTCTCTCTGCACTCAGCGTCCCAAATCTGCCAAGTTCCCTCTCTCATTTGTCCATTTCTGCTATTAAATATCAAAGCCAATCAGGGTAATTCACATATCAGAGTACCGGTGCTTCAAAAAAAACAAGCCAAAAAAATGAAATAAATAAAATAAATAAATAAAAAAAAACAAATAAAAAAGGGAAAAAAACAAAATCACTCAGTCACTGCCGTTATATTTAGATTACTGGTATGACTCATGCACAGGTATTATTATCAAGTAACAGATGGCTGGAGAGAACCAGAGTTTAACTGAGCGACTGGGCGTCATTATACAGCTGTGTGGGCTGCAGTGGAGCCGAAATGGAGAAGGATACATTCATTCTTCACCATTTCGGCCTTATACACACTTGCGCACTCTCTCTCTCTCTCTCTCTCTCTCTCTGTCTCTTTCTCTCTCTCTCTCTCTCTCTCTCTCTCTCTCTCTCACACACACACACACACACACACAAGTGGGCAACCAAACACAAATTAGGCACACATGTTTGCCCTCCCTGGAGTGCCCTTAATGGCCAGTTTAACCAGTCGAGCTTAACCCAGTGCTAACGTTAGGTTCCTAGTCCATTACTCTTTCTCACACAATCCTAATGTGGCCATAAGTCACTGGAGTCAGGTCTAATGCTTACTGCTCAAAAAAACAAAGGCCTGTTGCTAAGGGTAAAGCTAGCATGCTAATCCTTTTTTTTTTTTCCTGTGTATTTTTTACTGGTAATTTAGCTAATAATGCTCAAGCTAATGCTACATGCTATGTCACACTCGAATAAGAGAGATAAATGCCCGATTAAGAGTAACTGTAACGTTAGGCCAAGAGTTTATCTGTCCTACACACTCTCTTCAGTGTTAGAGTCAGCATGGGTTTGAACAGCATGTGCCCACAGTAAAGTTGTAAGTTAAACTGGCATAATGTGATGCTAAAGCTAATAATGGCAGGAGAAAGACAGTGTGATCCAAATCACAGAGTCTCACTGTCCCACTTTTCTATCCTACAAAACATGAAACCCCACTCGCATTTGACCACTTTGCAGTCTACACTTCTGCACCAATACAGCTTCTTCAACAGTAAAATGTGATTTTGAGTCTGTGTGTGTGTCGATGGTTGTGTGACAGCCAGACGAGCAGAAAGCGCACCTCCGCAGCACAGTAATAATGACTGACAGCTCCTTTAGAAAAGAGGCGAACGCTCGCGCTATATTCCATTACATCATTCACACTTGCCTGACCCATCAGTTGCTTACTGCAGCTCTCATGTCTGCTCTGATACTACAAGTAATTCCCATTTCTGCATCCACGGAAAACCTAGGGAATATATATAAAGGGCAAAAGACAATGATGCGTGTCGAAGCTTGTATGTGAGAATGAAATGCTCCTCGTCATGCAGTTCTAAACAAACCTCCCACTCCACATCACACTTCCTGTACTGCTTCAGCGTGCCAGTTCTGTGATCTGTGTAGACAACGTGGAATTTGTTTTAATTTATGGTGTCTTACGCCACTTATAGAATAAGTGAAATGTTATTTCCAATGACTGTAAAAAGCATGGACAGCGTAGCGTCCTTAAAACGTGAAGCAACCGCAGGTCTAGCGCAGGTCTAGCGCCCCTGCTGCAGTATAATGTGTAGCAAGGACAAAATAGCCCATTTTCTATGTCACGTTTCTCGTGTAAACTCTCCTTCCACCCACAGTGTCTAATTCGAAACAGTTAGTTTTCCCTGTGCTGATATCTGCCCGTTTTTTATTTTCCTTCCAGAAATGAGTTTTTAAAACTTTATTCTCGTATGTCGTGATAGGGCGTGGATACGCTTGGAGATGAAGTGATTGACGGCCTTGGCTGGAGGAAACCGGCTGCAGCACCCGCATCGCATCCTTTCTGTTCATCACATGGTATTGGGAGAAGGGGGGCGGGCCCTACCAAACGAGTCGACGCCCCTGCCTTACGCACAGTTCGACTCTTGTCCCCTACCGTGCAAACCCTGGCTCCAAATTTGACAACATGGCAGAGGAATTTGGGCTTCATTTCTATAGAGCGGAACAGCATGGAGGCACTTTTTTTTTTACAGCCGCTGGTTATTTCTGTCCACTTATGGAGCAGAAGGGGAAAAAAAAAAGAAAAAGTATGTCCCTGTTTGTCAAAATTTAAATTGATCTCTTGCTGCCCCAGTCTACCCAGAATGTATCTCCATCTCTATCATTTTCTATCAAAGACAGACTGGTTCATCTCTTCCAAGTCCCCAGTGTGCTGACATCACCTCCCACGGAGGGATTCTATTGCATGAACTCTCTCATTATTTTGCATCATCTCCACACAGGCTTATTGACTCGCTTGTTTCTAAACCTGTCTGTATGGTGGCAAACCAGTCCCTGTTTTGTTTTGTTTTTGTTTTTGTTTATGGTTTGTTTGTATGTTTTTTAAATGCTTGAAATCTATGCATTCAGCAGCCAGATTTTTTCTTCACTATGCCTTGCTTTGATTTAAAAAAAAAAGAAAAAGAAAAGAAAAAGGCTACTTCTGAGCACAGTCACAACTCAAAATATTTCAAATTTGTTACATTTCAAGGACAAGAACCACTTGGAAGTGATAAAGTGAATAGTGCTTAAATGAGCAATCTTCCATCACCTGAGTTGATTTCTGCTGAGATTAATATGAGTGTTGCTGTTGAGTGAATCATATGAGTGAATTGATATGAGTGAATTGTTCTTTTGAAAACTCAATTCCCCAGATCCGCCCGCCCTTCAGTCTGAGACGACCGAAGCCACTGAATCCCTCTCTTGTCGGACCTCAGAAAACCTAACGCGGCATCGTCATCACTGCATGCAGATAAGACACGACTGGACAAAAACAGCGTTAGCCTTCAAACCAAAACGCGGGCGAGTTTCTTCTCTTAGCGTCCCTCGGGAACGTTTCATTACTTCATTCATTTTGAGTTCAGTGCTGAACGGACTTGAGGTCTCTGGATAACACTGGATATCCTTTAAACCTTTCATACAAACGCAAGGGTATTTTCACTCTGATGCGTAACCCATTATCTAACTAGGAAAAGCAAGGCTAAGACTACACTGGGTTTAATAGACTTTTAGGTAAGGACATAACAAGAACACTTATAGTTTTTCATGTGTTCTGTGTATTTGTTTTTTTTTTTTTTTTTTTGGACAAGACATTAATGTCTTGTCTGATAGTAGCCTTTTAAATCACTCATTAGTCGAATTTACTCTAGTGCTGTGTGTATTAGAATAAACCAGCTGTCACACAGCCACCTAGAGCCCAACTAGATGTTCATGATCTGTATGTTGTCACGAAAGTCATCCAGCAGGAATTTACTCTTTCCCACGTTCTGTGGGCTTCACTTTATTATACTTTTTTTTTTTGAGGAGGAGGCAAAATATAATGTTCTGATTTAAAATACACTTAAAATTTTACCAGTACTCATCAGCTTCTCTCTAGATTAGTCATTACTGTATAAAATGGGAGTAATGACTGTGTAAAAGGGAGGCCTGGTAAACACTTTTATTTGGATGTGGCCCGAAGTAAAGAGAATTAGAGGTGGGATCAATGCGGTAACCATGTTGTCATGGTGATAAAGGGAGGTGCAGATTTTTGGATTGCTGAGTAGACTGAGCATCAGAGAGAGAGAGAGAGAGAGAGAGGGACAGAGAGAGACAGAGATGGAGGGAGAGAAAAAAAAGAGGGCTGGAGGTAGAAAAGAGAGGGATAGACAGAGGAGTGTAGCTCCACTGAGCGCGTCTGAAATGTAACTAAAGGGTCGAAGGGACAACAGAAACGCCAGTCAAAACTCAGCGTCCGTATCAGTGCTGAACAGACAGCCTCTCTCTCTCTCTCTCCCTATACCCCCATCCTCTGTTTATGGGGGGGAGTGGGGTGGGGGGGGGGGTCGTCCATTATTTTTCCCATGCTTTTCCACTCAAACAGAATTCTCACATTTTTCTGTGTGGGGAAAAAAAGAAGGGAAAAAAAAAACGAGATCACTCTTCCTCCAGTCTCTTATATGACATATAGTAACCTTATGTCTCTCTGTATCTTTTTTTCCCCCCTCCCCTCCTGTTTCTCTCTCTATCCATTAAGTTCATTTTTTTTCTCTATCTTTTCTCTACTTCTCACAGCTGTGGTATAGCTCTGAACTGTAAAAAAAAAAAAAAAGCCATTTTCTTTGTGTTATCATTGTAAATCACCTCTCATGTACAATTTAACTAAAATAGATATAGGAAGTACCGAAAGATCAACACAATGTTCTCTCTCTCTCTCTCTCTCTCTCTCTGTCTCTCTCTTTCTCTCTGTCTGTCTCCACGTCTCAGAGTTTTCCTCAGCATGTGGGTGTCAGCGGCTGGGCGCCGAGGAGATGGAGAGATAAAAGGGGCTGTTTTGAAACGATGCCGCAATTATTTATAATTGAGAATTATATCCTTGTTGAATACGCCTTTTAGAATTATGATTAGTCAACGCTGCTCAGTACACAAATTGCATCTTAATGTGAATTTAAGTGTGGGTTTTGATATCAGATCAGTTTCAAGCTTACTGGAGTTTTGGCCACAGTAAAGCTCTTTCTATGCGGTCACCGGTGGACCCATCGTGTAATGTACAAGATACAGGGCCAAAATTAAAAATAAATTTAAGAAACAACAACAACAACAAAGCAGCAGCATGTGTCGGGCAGCGCGCTCCGCGTGCACTTACTCAGCCCAACACAACAGAAATTCGGCACGTGTTAGCTTAGCATACTATTTGATAGCATAATCATCCAAATGGACAAGACGTCGCTGTAACTGCATAAGCACTCAGGCCAGAACGCTCCGGAACATGGAACACGTCTGTTTTGTACTGTGGCCTAATCGCAACCGAACTGCGCGTAATAGCATGATTCTGTGTCAGATAAAAAAAAAAGAAAAAAAAAAAGCCTGCGACATGAATGCTAACCTGACTAGCATTTATGTAGAAATGGTACTAGACAGCACATATGTTACCACGCTGATTTGGATGAGGAGTACAGAGAAGAGCCTGTAGAATCAGTGGCCAGAGAGGTTGGCTGACAATTAAACAGCTCCCTCACTCATTAAATACCCCACTGGAGTGGTTGTGATTCCACTGGCTAACGTCCAGTCACACTGTGTGTGTGTGTGTGTGTGTGTGTGTGTGTTTGGCACACAGTGTTGTGTGACAGGAGGTTGAAAACCTGCACTGAAACACCTGGGTGTGAAATGTAACATTTTGTAATAGGTTGATAGAGAGAGAGAGAGAGAGAGAGAGAGAGAGAGAGAGAGGTTAGACTCAGCAGTGTGTTTTTCTCAACTGATTCCTTACCCAGGTTCTTTGGTTCCTCTACCTTTTTTTTCTTTTTTTTTGCCTTTTCCAAACCCTCTCTATTTATGTTTCTCATGTCTTCACATCAATGTTAGTTTTCAAAATGTGAGTATTTCAGTTATAAGACAGAACTCATTTCCATCATTCTGTGATTTTCAAAGATTAAAATATCCAAAGGTCCATCAGCTACTAATGTTCTGCTTTTCTGTCCCCACTTCATTTTCGCCTTTCAGCTGTCATCCACCTCAGTGTTTTTCACTAACCTCTCTCTCTCTCTCTCTCTCTCTCTCTCTCTCTCTCTGTCTCTCTCTCTGTCCATATCACAAAGTACACAATCACTACATCCGTTTCTTGGTTTCTATCTTCCACTGCAGACTGTTACACTCATCTTTCATCATGCGTTTAAGTTTATATTCCTGCTCTCAAACAAAAGAACCTGGAGAATGGCTCAGTGCAGCTGCAGTGAGAGAAAGGGAGAGAGAGAGAGAGAGAGAGAGAGAGGAGGAAAACACTAACATGCACATCACACACTTGCAGAAATTTGTAGAAAAAAAAAAACATATTGCATGTTTGCGACAAAGATATTGCATATCTGCCTAGAAAAACACACACACACACACACACACACACAGATACGTTCTGTTTTCCATTTGTCGAGCCGTTATCTCTGAAAATGTAAAACATCAGGCAGTAATTCTCTCTTTCTGTCTCTCTCTCTCCCCCTCTCACTCTCTGTCTGTCTCTCTCTCCCCCCTATAGCCAGAAGGAAAATGAGGTCATTACTGCACTAATTTAACTCTAAAACAAGTCCAGAAAGCAAAATGTGTGTGTATGTGCGTGTGTGTGTGTGTATGTGTGTGTGTGCGTGTGTGTGTGTGTGTGTGTGTGTGTGTGTGTGTATGTGTGTGTGTGCGCGTGTGTGTGTATGTGTGTGTGTGTGTGTGTGTGTGTGTGTGTATGTGTGTGTGTGCGCGCGTGTGTGTATGTGTGTGTGTGTGTGTGAGGAGAATGTTAAAGTGAGTCGGCGGTTTTGACTCTGCATTCACACCGGTCACCATCCCTAAGATTCTATTTTTTTTTTTTTTTTTTTTCAGACTCTTTACAATCAACTGTCAGGATCTGAGCCAGCATCGCTGGAATGCGAAATTATCACTGCCACAAATTTATGTTTGCACAACGTCTCTCTTTCTCTCTCTCTCTCTCTCACTCTCTCTCTCTCTCTCTCTCTCTCTCTGTCTGTCTGTTTGTGTATACACAGTCTTAGACTGGACACAGCTGTATGTACGTGTGTGTCTGTGTTTGTTCTTACTGGTCTGTCATCCTGCTCTCTGCGACTCCGTGAACACACACAAATTCCTACAGGTACATCGAGATGCAGGTACGTGACAGTTCTGTGAGCTGAACAACACACACCTGAAGAGAAAGAGAAAGAGACAGATTGTTACAGAGACACACTTTCTGTCTGTCTGTCTGTCTTTGTCTTGGTCTCACGCTGCCTCTTCGTCTTCTCCAGCACCTTAGATATCTCTGCTACCATGTGCATGCGTATTTTAGAGGGTCAGGAGCCAGGAGGAGTTAGAGAAAGTGGTCTGTGATCTTACCAGGGCTTTCTTCACCACTCTAGTTCTATTCATTTGTGCACACAGAAATCTATCACCTACTAATAAGATGTGCATTGACCAGCAATTGGTAAAACCCGCCAGCACACACACACACACACACACACACACACAAGCGTGTGCGCCCGCACATGTACACATACCACGCACACATACACAGACACACACACACATAAAAACATACAGATGCACACACACACTCATGCACACACACACACACACACATGTGCACGTGAACGCGCGTGCACATGTAATGCACACACATACACACACACATACACATATACAGATACACAAATGCACACACACACACACACACACACACACACACACACACACAATTTTAATGTTTTTTTTGTTAAGGTAAAACGTATCAGCAAGAGTTTATTTCGTAAAATTCAACATGACATACAGTTCATTAGCCCATTATCAGAGGGCATGACAGATTATCCTTTTAATTCTTTTTTTCTCTCTGTCTTACATGCGCACGCACACGCGCGCACGCGCACACACACACACACACACACACACACACACACACACACACACACACACACAGAGGAAGGCAAATACAATAAGACTGAGGTATGCAAGAATATCTAATTCCTAGAATATCTAGCACACCATGCAGTGTGTGTGTGTGTGTGTGATAATTAATTGGATGTTCTGTCATGTTCACTCCCACACAGCACATTCCATCAGCGCCAAGTCAATCACAAAGGGGGGTGGGGGGTGGTGGGGGGGGGGTCTCGTCACTCATACCAGTCGCAGCTCCTGCTACCTCATTGTCTTCTGCTTCACTTCAGCGGACAGAAAAAAAACACGATTCTGAATCTGGATCTTCTGTCATTAAGCAAAAGTGACTGAGCCGGGAATAGGACATTTTAATGTGGTTTTCCTCACGGCGCTCCAATCCTACTCCACCTTCAGTACAAAACAATTATACCAGACTAGTGCATTGGAAAATGTATTAAAAATGCAGTTAAAATAGTCAAAACGTGTACATTCAAATGAATCAGCACAATACAAAAAAACTTTAATAATGCAAACTCCCTCGCTCTCTCTGGAAATCCAGTCTCTGTTTACTCTTTTTTTCTTTTTTAAAGCACTAAGTCTAAAGCACAAATACAATTAAAGTTTTCAAATCCTGAAGTGAAGTGGACAATGTGTGTGTGTGTGTGTGTGTGTGCGCGCGCGCGCGTATGTGTGAAAACTGAACATGTTTCATATCTCATTAGACAAAACTTGCTGATCAAATATGAATTGGCTGGGAGTAATGACTGAGTGCTCGTTCGGCAGAAAAATATTCACTAACTGCACGACCGTTGCCTTGTCTATTACTATACTAAAACTAAACCATTCATTTGATAGTACAGACCAACATTTTAGTATTTGCATGCTTTGGAGTCATGGGATCACTGTAACCGGGGGGGGGGGGGGGGGGGGGGGGGTGTCATGTATTTTCAAAAGATCAAAGATTGATCCAGAGATCAGCAGTTTTCAGTCAAAGTCACTGGGCAGGTCCTTAGAGCGTTACTGAGTGCTTTTTGACAGAGTAAATTATCCCGTGTTGTTAATTTATGCCTAACATTTGACTCAAAAACTCTCAGGTGACTTTTGTATTCTGACTGGATTACGCTGCTCCACATAGTTCCTGTCAGATTGTCTCTGGAAATGAGCGGAGAAATGACGGGCCGGCGAAATTCGGATATGAAATATTTTGAAAAGTAAGCAAGCTCTTCGTAACTTTTTTTTCAGTTGATATGTCCCTTTGAAGGTATGTTCTTGTAAATTTGAAAATTTGGTAGAGTATCCTTTTAACAGAATTTGTGTACCTTTTGCTCTCTCTCTCTCTCTCTCTCTCTCTCTCTCTCTCTCTCTCTCTCTCTCTCCGTCTTTCTCTCTCTCTCTCTCAGCACATCCCTCTCTGGCAGGGACAGATATATGATCTCATCAGTCAGTCCTGAGCTGACAGGAACCAGCCTGAGTGAGCAGCTTCACATAAAACTGTCTTCAGAATGTGTGTGTGTGGGTGTGGGTGTGGGTGTGTAGGGCTATGGGTGGGTGTGTGGGTATATTGCACAAAATGTTTTTGGAACTTTTGGAACAGAGGCTGAGAGAGAGAGAGAGATAGACAAAAGGAGATAGATGAACAAGACTTAATGACAGAGGGTGAGAGAGAGAGAGAGAGAGAGGGAGAGAGAGAGAGAGAGAGAGACGGAGAGAGGTCTCTTTCCATGCATTTGCCTTGTTTACATGCATAAACACACGAGGCCTGTGTGTTACACGTGTCTTCTCTACATGGGCAGTGAAGAAGAAGACGTTGATTCATGTTTAAATTTGTCCCAACAATGCCACCATATGGGCTGGCTCTCATTCATGACAGATGACTTTTTTTGTTGCCTGTTTTTTAAACAGCTGTTTCAAACAGCCTTGAAAGCATGCTTGGCTAACGCTAACTTACCTCTACACCTAAACAGCCGGGAATAGCAGAAGCGACTGTACGACTATTCATACCCAAATGTATGCAGGGCCATAAATCAAAGCCCTGTAGCTTTTTAAGCCGTGATACAGCCATTTAAATAGAGTTTCTTACAATCAAGACAACGCTTCACCATAATCTGTGGCTTTCTGCTTATCTAGATCTACGTTAAGCGTACTTCCGTTTACGGAAATTCTTCTTTGTAATTTTAGAGAGTAGGCAATTGCTACAAAATTGCAGCTAATGCTGTGTAAAATGACCAGACCTGCCATAGTAACGACTTGATTTATTTATTTATTTATTTTTTAACCAATCGGAATACATCAGACATGTGCTTAAATGTATTCTTTAAATAGTAATGTTGCTTTTGAAGTAATGTGTACTCTTCCATGAAAGGAGAAAGTATGTTCTTCAAGAATGGAGCCTTGAGAGAATTTGTTCAGCTTCTCATCATGTTGGAAAGGAGAGAGTGGTTTTCATAATGTGGAGAGAGATTTCTGTCAAAATCTTCCATTTTGCTGTCAGTCTGTGACAAGTTGACAATGCAACGCAATGCAGTGTAACAGAATTGCAGTGGTATTGTTGGGCACTGAGGTGAAAAGGTTTGTTCAGCTCCGTAGTCTACTAAAATGGGTTAACACACTAGGCTGTTTTCCCAAATCACAGTGTGTTGTGCTAACTTTATGGATAACGCAAGGCTAATGCTAGGCTAACGGTAAGCCCTGTGAATTAGACAATACTGTATGATACATAAAGGCACTTCCTGGGTGTCCCTGCTCTGATTTAATGATGAAAATGTGTGACAGCGCGATTGTGTACTCCTGTGTTCTAGAACATGTGTGTGCATCAGCGGGTAACAATGATGTTGTCATGGTGATTTAGAACATGTGTCACATTTTAGGGCTTAAATAGCTAATGGCTGATAGCTCTGAGTTTTTTTTCTCTCTCTCTCTCTCCTCTCTCTCTCTCTCTCTCTCTCTCCCTTTCTCTCACTCTTTCTTTCTGCCTTTGCTCATCCATAATGCACAGAGGAGCAAGAACTTTGATCTCTTGTCTCTCTCCTGAGGGAGCACACTGCATAGGAAAAATTCTGAAATAATAATCTGTGTGTGTGTGTGTGTGTGTGTGAGAGTGAGAGAGAGGGAGAGAGAGAAAAAAAAAGAAAGAGAATGAGAGAGGGATTCATGCAATATATGTGTTTCATGTCAGAGTTGAAAAATGCAAATTTCCCTGGAAATGGCCACTCCGCTCATTTCATTTACGATATGAAGTGAAAGTAACCAGTAAGAGAAAGCTCACCCATGCAGACACACACACACACACACACACACACACACATACACACGCTCTTCCCTCAGGACTACTCTCTGTTATAGACAATAACAGGCTGATTGTTGTTGCTGTATTTAGCAGGTAAGCCCTCTACCAGACAGCAGTCTGTCAGTCTCCCCTCCTCCCCATCCTCTGTGACCCCACCCCCCCCCCCCCCCCCCCCTCCACGCCTGCCCCCAGGCCTGGATTCCTCCGCAGCTCCACCAGCTGTCATGTCGCCGAACATCCTGCTACACTGAGCTGATGTTCCGTTTGTCCTCTGAGTGATCTGGGCACCTGTCCAGCACGGAGGGAGGGCTTGGTGTGTGTGTGTGTGTGTGTATGTGTGTGTGTGTATGTATGTGTGTTCCCACATATCTGATTCTGTGCGTCTGACATGCCTGTGTGTGTGTGTGTGCGTGTGTGCGTGTGTGTGTGTGTGTGTGTGTGTGGGTGTGTGTGTGTGTTACTGTGGCCAAATCCTCCAGATGGGTCCAGATGGTGCTGTGAGATGGTAAAGGTGTGGAACATGCTCACAGAAAGTCTTTTGTCAAATCGTCCACCGCACCATCTCAGGAGCACCACAATCATGTACGCGTCTGTGTGTTACATGTGTGTGTCGCATGTGGAAACATGTGGTTATAGGTATTAAGGGTCTTTGGTGTGTGTATGTATGTGTGTGTGTGTGTGTGTGTGTGTGTGATTATTGGTGACTGTGAGTTCTTTTTATGCAGGTTTCTCCAGATCCAGAAATAAGATTCATCTAAGAGACACGTTTAATCAAGGGTATCCGATCAACAGCATTGCATCCTCTTTGGAAGGACATTTTATTATAATCAGTGATTCCAGAAACATATTCATTTTAATTTTTACTTTGGCAAACATTTGATTGATCACGTTGGTTATCAACTATGACTATTTGGCATTAAAATGACAAATTAGTGTGTGTGTCTGAGTGAGTGTGTCTGGGTGAGTGTGTCTGGGTGAGTGCGTGTGTGTCTGTATGAGAGTGTGAGTGTATGTGTGTGTGTGAGCGCGTGTGTGTGTCTGTGTGAGAGTGTGAGTGTATGTGTGTGTGTGTGTGTGTCAGTGTGCATGTGAACATGATCTTAGACTGGGTGTCTGTTGAGTATATCTCTCATTAGACTGTGTTTGTAGGCCTCCCAGTTGACCTGCTGCTGGAGCTGAGTCTGGAGTTCAGAGTGGGATGGGTATGGTCGGAGCTACAAGAGAAGCACACCCGCGTGTGCACACACACACACACACACACACACACACACACACACACACACACACACACACACAACTGTAAACCCACAGGAGTATAGTTTTGGCATTACAAGGGGAAAAGTGTGTGTGTGTTTGTGTGTGCACGTGCGTGTGTGTGTGTCTGTGTGTGTGTGTGTGTGTGTGTGTGCGCGCGTGCGTGTGCGCGTCTATGTGTGTGTGTATGCGTGTGTGTTTGTTACTCTCTGTCTCTCTCTGTGCCCTGACTGAGAAGACATATTGCCTTTGATAAATTAATTAGCCCTCTGAAGTGATAATCCTCAACACTGAGAGCAAAGAGTTTCAAGATTCTATCACCGCACGCACACACACACACACACATGCATGCACACGTGCACACACACACACACACACACACACACACACTCACAAACACACGCACGCACACACACACACACACACACACACAAATCCTCATACAATTTTGGCCTAATCAATGGTAAATATAAACATTATCTTCCATTTGTTTAAATGTTTTTGTTTTCGGTAGTGTTCTGTTTAAAAACTGCATGTGTTTTTGTTTACTTAGTCATGATGTGAGCTTGTGTGTTTGTTTATTTATAGCTTTTAGATCTGCGTGTTCGTGTCTGATGTTATTAAAACCAGGTGACTGCGTGTATAGATGTGTGTGTGTGTGTGTGTGTGTGTGTGTGTGTGTGTGTGTGTGAGTGTGTGTACCTCAGTAGATAATGTGTTGAGATAGGCTTCTGAGGCATATCTCTTAATGAACTCCTTTGCGATGAGAATACACTCGGCCCCCTGGGAAACTAGAATCATGGAGCAGGTGTCCTCAAACACCAAGTACACCAAACCCTGCAGGACACACACACACACACACACACACATCCAAACTGTTTAGTACAGTGCATAATTAAAGCCCTTATGGGTGGTATAAGGCAGAGTTTCCTGGTCCTCCTCACAGACACCCACACAGCACACTCCCTCCCTGCTCTAACACTCCTCATACAGCTCATTATCACACTGTTGATTAGATGAAGCAGGTGTGTTTGCATAAGGAGAATCCTAAACTGGGCTGTGGACTGTGAACCCTCAGGAGCCTGGGACATTCTTTCTCTCTCTGGGACACAGTCTGATAATACGAAGCAAAGCTCCCCAAGTTCTGTCCTCGAGGTCTGGTCCCCCTGCCAGTTTCTGCTCTCGCCTCATGATTGAAAACTGATTTTTTTTTTTTTTTTTTGTTACCTGGGAGTAAAAATGGAAGAGGTGCACTCCTCAGCCAATCAGAGATTACAGTGGATAACTGACACGAAAACCTGCAAGGATTCCAGACCTCCAAAGACGTGATTTTTAGGATCTGATTTTAGGAGCGTCACACTGTGCGTGATAACCCTCACATGCTTTAAGGTCATGTGTGTAGTTTAGGGTCACACGGTGTTGAGTTTGTAAGAGTGTGTGGTAGTATTCTGTGATAATGCATCGCGTCACCGTGGTGGTAACTGTAGAGGGAGAGCGCCACTCACGAACACGTCTCTCTCTCCCAGGCTCTGTAAGCGAATGTAGAGACAGTGTTCAGCCTGGGGGTCCGATCTGGAGAAGAGCATATTTTTTGGGGTCGTGACTTTCTCTAAAGAGGGCAAGACTGTGGCCCCCGGCGTGCGTTCAGGAACAGGCCCCCGAACGGGCGACGACAAGGCTCTCTACACACACGCACGCGTACGCGCACGCACACACATAAATGCACACACATACATACACACACACACAAATACATACACACACAGAGTGAGAGAGAGACAATTATTACTAAGTTATTCTTCTCTCCTTAAAAGCAAAAGTATTTTTTTTTTGACCATCTTCCCTTAGAACCCTTCCCTCTTACCTATAAACCAAGTTCAAAACCTGCCAACTATTTGTTGATTTACTCAGGCTTGGTACATCGACTGGACTTCATAAATGTTACGTAAAGATCAAATAAACTTCATAGACTCATAGACTTGATAGACTCATAAACGTTATAGACCTCATACGTAGCTGCGTTCAGAAAATTGTTTGGCTATTCAGATGCAGTGTTTTTTTGGGGGTTTTTTTCGGTGACCGCAGTCCCGATTTGATTTTCGTGTTTGGTGTTACAGCTCCCCCTCACGTTCAGAAACGTGAACTGACTCTCTGTTTGTACCCGTCAGAAGATTTACAAGGCTCTGTCTTCGACGGTCTCTGGCTTCGTTTCACTTTTCCTGTTTGTGTGTGGTGTAAAGAGGTCAGAGACCC
>NC_044500.1:9943040-9955540 GCF_902362185.1 Chanos chanos | reverse complement strand
CGTTTGGAATGCAGTGGTTACACTAGCTGTCAGAACCACGTGCGTGCTTATAATTGAGGTATATATGACATGAGCTGTTACTCTGGATACCAGCGCTTACAGAATGCGTCTTGTCCAATCAAATTTCTCGACTGGAACTACCTGTCGCACAATCGACCTGAACATTTGCTGAATACAGTAAGAGGAACAGTGTTTGTCTCGCTGAATCACGGTCCTGTAACTTGTTTTTTGAAACGACCACAGCTGTGCTTATCCAACTTGTTGGCTACTTACTTTACGGATTCTGAAAAATGTTAGTGTGGTATTTCTGGAGAAAAAAAGTCTATTTAAGTACATTTTTCGGTACTAGGAAGTCAAATTAGTGAAGGGTTTGAAAGTCTTTCTATGTTTTGCTTGTCGGCTGCTTATTCAAAAGTAGTTCTGGATATGACAATAACAGGTGCTCTACTTTATGAAGACAAGATGAACTTATTTGTGAGTCCTTGGAGGAAAAAAATCTCTAAATTCTTGAACAGCTGGGAAAAAAACATAACACAGTTGCCTTCAGATTACAAACAAATCTTGTGTGAATAGTGTAAAAAAAAAAAAAACCGCAATAAAGTCGTCCAGAGTATGGATCCAACTTAAATGTTTTCCTCTGATGTGTTAGATAAGTGTCAAATCGAATTCATAAGCGTGATTGCTTTTATCCAGCTGATCTTTATGTTTGTTTTGCATATATAAAAAGATTAAGTTGGTAAAGCTATGGAAAAGGGGGGGGGGGGGGGTACTGGTTTCTGACGTACATAAATAATTCACATCGAGGGGAAATGGCTACATGCTATCTGAAAGTAGGCCTGTTTTACTTTTTACCGTAACTAATGTGGGGTGGGGAACAGGGGAGAATCCTGCGAGAACATGTGTGTAGCGACAGTAGGCTCGGACTTGGTCACACAGGGGGGAAAAAATTCGCTTACTATCTACAGTTGACCATAGTGACTTCGGCATTTGGACAGCTATGCCCAACATTAATTCCTATGGAATTTGGAATTGCAGAGAATCTGTCTTAACACTTACGATTTTTAACCGATAAGGAATGGGCGAATGCTGCATTGCAGGTTCTGATTTTGTTCCACTTAGGCCTATACCATATTACTGCATCGTTTTGAAGGCTGTCAGAATCGGTCTTAACGCAAATGTGGGGCCTGGAGGGGTTATACTGGTATTTTAGCCCAGAATTGCAGTTTTATGTTTTCACTCCGTCAGGACTTCACGCAGAAATAAAATCGTCTCGTCTGACAGCAGCTTCTCGGAGATCACCCAGAAAATTTGATGGAATTGAGTTCAGATTGCAGGGGAGCATCCGAGAAGCAGGTCAAAGTTCAAACAGGTCCTCGATAAACCCCTCTCAGAGTACATAATTCCATACTACAGCACGTTATTGGAGAGTTTTTAGAGATATGGCGTCAAAAAAAAAAAAATCTGAAAATTCAGTAACTGGTGAGAGTGAGGGCTTGTGTCTTTTATTCGATTTTCCCAAAAGTCACATCGGACCATATCGGGAGAGTATAGTTAATTATGCTATTATTTGTACTTTTTCAAGGTTTTTTTCAGCCTCACACGAGTTCACCGTGTGTCTTCACGAAGTACAGCCTCTGCTCGCCTCATATCAAGTACAGCTCTTCGTTAAATAAAAAAAAAAGCAAATCCTTCATTAATGTGATTTCTACGATGACCGTTTCACAATAAGCATTTAAATAAGGTAAGTCCGTTTTCCAACAACATCAACTGCTGTTTAAAATGGCCAGCAAGTTTCGAAAAACAGCGTCGGCAACACAGAGGACGCCTCTGGTCTCGTCGCAGTTTTTTTTTTACCGTGTCTGTACTTCAGTGTGGTTTAAATGCACAGGACAGTCTCACCGATGGCTAGTCTGACAATCGAACGTCCAATCATTTGATCGCTTTTGACGGTCTCTGTTTATACTAACTTGCCCATTCTTACACTACGGAGCAAGTTTAATTTGCTGTATGAGACGTAGAAGGCAGGTGGGACTGTATTCTGTCCGAGAGCAGCACACACCTCTGTTTTGCAGAGTCTACTGAGAAATTTGATCAAAGATTTCATGGGAACATTTACGCACAGACCACATCACAAACGAACGTAAATAACATTTTTCTTTAATTTTCCCACCTTATCCCAAAACCCGAGGCTGTTGCATTAGCGTCAACGCCAATACACACCATACAGTAATATTTTAGACAACAAAACAAAATGAAAAGATCAGAAAAATTTAAATAATTTTATATAATCAATCACCTCTTTACAAAAAAAAATCATAGATTTTTTTGATTCATTAAAGCACATCAATTAAATGTATACTTTAATCCCAAAACTGTATTTTCTCAGTTGAAAATCCCACTGGTCAACAGAGAAATAATAATAATTGAAAAAAAAAAAAAAACTCATCAAAGAAAGTTATGTCTGTCATAGTGTTTTTGTCTTGTTCAGATAACTTTGTAAAGCTACCACTGGTTCCCAGCATTGTGTGAATTCTGTTGCTTTTAAAGCTAACCTGAGTGAAAACACATTTATTGCTGTTACAAAAATATTTGCTGAAATAAAATGAATAAATGAAGAGTTGTCTTTCAGCATGAAATCACTACCACCAGACAGCCCAGCACCATATCACTCTCCACAATAAACAGTAAAATAAACAAAAAAGGAGGCGGGGGCTTTGATCACAATGCGTCCTTCTCCTGAAACATTAAAATAATTTTACACTATCATTCTGGATAGACTGAGAGAAAATTCCATCTTTGGTTTGCTGAATGACTACTTGAGTTGTTTTTTTTTTTGTTTTTTTTTTCTTTGGGAGAGTGGGTTAGAGTGTCAGTACCTTGTCAACAACAACCTCTCAACAATCTTATCAGCCTTGTATTGTTTTTGAGCTGTGACATACAGACTCCTCAAGTAGCCGCTCTAACCCGGATATATACTGACATATTTAGCACGGGCTTGGTTTGGCCTTTAACAAATGGTCGCTCGGTTGTGCAAACAACAGGGTGGACACATGTCATGTTTGTGATTGGTTGATAATTCCGTCAAACAACAGGGCAGACACATGTCATGTTTGTGATTGGTATATAAGTCTGTCAAACGACAGGGCTAACACATATCATGTTTGTTATTGGTTGATAAGTCTGTCAAACAGGAGGCTCCTCCCCAATCACTGTCAGTATCGACTAATTACAATATTAAAACGTCATGGGCGATGCCACCTGTGAATTGTACAAAACCAATGCTATCAGTTTCATACACAAAGCCCTGTTTTTTTTTTTTTTTTACCAAGAGGCGTTGATGCTCTTTTGTCCATGTCTAATAACTTGACCGTTTGACTGTTTGGATCCGTTTTTTTCGGACGCACCCATTTCTGATACCAATGTTAACATAAACCATGCCTTCAAAAAACGACCCACAAACACAGTAATGGGCTGTGCTGTAATTAGGCTAATTACTCCTGTCCTCTGCTTGGAACGCCACAGAGAGTCGGATTGTTTTTCAAGTCCCTTGCTCTCCAAAGCCTCTTTAAAGGTCATTGGCACTTCGCCCGAATCTACGCGACACAATCACATCCCACTCCTGTTGTGGCCCTAGGCCTCCACAGCCAGAAAGCGTTTTCGTTTTTGAATCTGCCATGAGGCCGCGACCACTGGTAACCACTTCCTGTAGTGGCCTTCATTCTGTCCTCGTACACAACTCAGTGACAGTCCTGTAACTTCGTCTGCTCTGACTCCTCCCCCTGTTAACTCAGGACAACTGTCACCTCATAGTGGGACCACAGACCTACAGCACCACTGTCACTTATAACTGCACTGTGCCAGATTATAATGTTGCATTGTTGGAACACACTATACAAATCACTATTCATGACAGAACCCTATCTAAGTATTCAGACATAGGTCACATTCACAGACGTACCGGTTGTATGGGATTTTGAAGGATACCACATGTCAGTCAGGTCTGAAGCAGATCTGACAACATCTTTTTCCATGTGGGCTTGCAACTGTCTATACAGTTTGTGACAAATGTAACAGACTAAAAAAAAAAAAAACCCTCAGAATTGGGCTGACTTTTCTTGGCAGTGTAAACATAGCCAAATCCATCTTAGTGTGGGTTCTGCCAATGCACAGAACCTGCCAACAACACTCAGCACCTGACAATTCAGTGTGGAAGTGGAAGACAGAGCCATCATATTAAACCAGTCTGTTTCCAATACAGTTTGGTCTTATAGTGGCACACAGTTCATATCAGCAAGGCATCAGAAGTATTGAGAACGCTGACTGCATCACTGGCAGCGTTCAATCTAATTCCAAACAAAAAAAAAAAGGCAAGCTGATGAGAGTTCCTTCCTGTATGAATTATACGCTGCCTGAGTTGAAAGACATAAGACACACTGAATGCTGGAGATGCTATGAAGAACAGGAAATACTGGAGATTTTCCTTGTCCATAGTGCAATTAGCCTGCAAGAGCCTTAAATCAGTCTGTCAGACCACTTTGGTCTGCCTGTCTGTTTACACTGAAAGTCAATAGCCTGCTTTCAGTGCAAAACACTCTCTCGTAACTTCATGACTGTGTGCAGAGCTACAGTTGAGTTTCTGGGTTCCGGATTGACCTGGCCGGTCCATAAGCTATGGTAATCTTGTATGGTTTGGTCTGGTCAAAACAGGCTGTTTAGGCTTTGATTCTATGCCTGCAACTGGATCATGTTCAGGGTTTGTTTGTGTGTTGGTGACTTTTTCAATAGCCATGTTTACACCGTTGTTTTGCTCTACCTCCTCGTGTTTGGTCATTAAGCTCTTTTTGAGAGCATTATTGATTTGGGCTGCATAAGGACTATTTAGAAAGTGATTAGTCACAATGCTTTTAGCTTGAGCAGATTGTTTACTGTTGGTTTGAATGTCTGTGCTTTGTTGTCTTACTTCATCTTTCCTATTTGTGTTAACTTGCTTATCTGTGAAATGTTTTGCTGTACTTAGAATACCTGCATTTGTTTGTGTGTCCACATTACGTTTTACCGCAATTTGTATGCTGGTTTGCGGATTGGATCTTTTCGCCGTGTCGTTTGCGATGTTCTTCATCTGCGTGGTTATGGCGCGTTTGACAACATTCTGTTTTCGGGCAGCTTTGAGTTTAGCAGCTAGTTCTGGGAACTGTTTAACATACAGGGCTGAGGTGTATTGCAGCTCTGGAGTGATCAGGTTCTGACAAAGCTGATGTGTCGCTTTGTCCAACCCCGGACGGAGGTTGTAACCCTGAATAACCGCCGCCCCGTACTGAAACGGTTTCAGCGACATGTCGCGAATTTGCCCGGGATCTACGGCTCCTCCTAACAGACAAGTTTGCTGTAGCTCTTCCCTCCTGGCCCTCAGAAGTTCCACCTCCTCCTGGAGTCTCCTTCGCCCAAGAGTAGTGTCCACGCGGTGCCAGAAAGAGGCGTTAAAATGCTGGTAGATACGCCAGTCCAGTGAGTTCCAAACCTTCACCTTCTCCACGGTTTCGGGGGTCAGGGGTTGCCGAGACTTCTCGTTCCGACTGTTCAGACGGAAGGACACCACGTCCTCTATGGTCCAGCAGAGGGCGTGTCTTAGCAGCACCATGGATTCGTCAAAGTACTCCGAGATCAGGATGAGATGAAAGTGACTCTCCACCGAGGCAATGACCTCGGCGCTGCGTCGATCTAACTCAGTGTCGTTCACGGGGGCGGAGTTGTTGTGGCCGAAATCAAAGGTCAGCAGGTTAAGGGCATAGTGATTGTTTGGCGCAGAGGCGTTGTAGCTCCGCCCACCCTGCATCAGAAAGTCGTTCAGGCTCTTGATACCGTGGAACGCTGGGATAGACTTGTAGTAAACAAAAATGGACTCCATCATGGACACGGGGTTCCGTAAGATGGAGAAATAAAATGTGTCATTTGGCATCACCTTCCTCACCTGAGACAGAGGAAAAGAAAACAGCATAAATGACACAAGAATTCAACCACATTTTATTGCATTTATTAACTTAATCCTATCTAAGCTATTTTTATATTTATTTCTAAAGCGATGTGCCTGCTTGTTTAATTTCATTTTTTTTTTCCTTACTTTTCCCTGAAAGTCTTAATTTCTTTTGCTGTCCGTAACTGTCTACCGGTCTAAAACAACTTCAAGTATTAAACCTTGTAAAAGTCTGGCCATTTGATGATTCATTCTCTGATGTACAAAAGCTTCATAATATTGAAACCGTTGCCCTGACCTCCTCGCCTCGGAATCTCATGTGGTTACACATGATATGAAATTCGGGGACGTTGTGACTTCTGACCCCTTCCACGTAATGAGCCATGAAGAACGTCGGGTAGAACAGCTGGCTGTGCTTGTTCACCGGGAGGGCAAAGGTCAGGTTTCGACTGTCACCATAGCGATACAAAATGTTGAGGATAGTACTGCTTGCAGTTTTGTGGGTCTTGAGAAAAACGACGTGGTTTTTGGGTCGACACGTAGCACTGCGCTGATTCAAATCCAGTGCTGCTTTTACAGGGTCGCTGTTTATGCCGTCGGCTAAAAATTGGAGAGTTCTGGGAGATTTTGTTGGTTCCACTTTGTCTGCTGTGGTTTTCTGGTATCCTTGTCTGCCTTTCTGTTCATTTGTGACACGCTGTAGCACTTCCAGGTCAGACTGAGGTTTACCCATGGTGCCTTCGGTTAGAGCCGTCTTAGCTGCAGTGTGAGCTCTGCCAACTGTTGTGATCTTCTTGGCTGTACTGGGGAGGCGTTTGGGCAGAGGGGTTTTAGGGTACCAGTTTGAGACCTTAACGCTTTGGTCCCACGCCTTAAGTGCTTTAAGCCCCTCCCTTTTATCCTCCCTTTGTCCATGAGCCCTGCCATCTTTTGGGTCCTCGACGACGGTTGCCGGGACGGAGCGAAGGCGTTCCCAGTCTTGCCACTCTAACCTGTGGGTGTCTACACTGAGCTGATCCAACTGTTCCCCATCTAGTCTCACAGGACTGTCATTCCTACAGAGAGAGAGAGAGAGAGAGAGAGAGAGAGAAAGAGAACAAACTTTATTATTATGGTCTGTCTATCTTCTTTCGAGATTTCTGTCTATTGTATTGAACTTTGTAAATCAAGACAGTCTTTGACAATGTGATTCATTATGAGAGGCAGACCAAGTCATGAAGTGTACAAACAGGGTGCAGCCATTTTCAAAATTTAAAAAATGGACAGAAAAGAAAAGAGATGTTTGATTTACTGTTTTTGACGTCAGTGAGATTACTCACGTATTCTGTCGCACCACGCCAAGGTACTGAAGGGCGACACACACAACGGTCAGGAACATTAGAGCCAACAGTATGATCCGCAGCTGAGTACAGCACGTAGTTCTTGCAAACCTACAACACACACACACACATACACACAGAGTTCAGTGCCAGATAAAATGGTAGCGACACCATGCTAAACGTTGCCCTAACAGTTCCTGTTAGAAATTTTCTCTGGTCAAATGCTTGAAGAAGAATACAAGAAAGCATGCAAAAATATAGACATGTCTCCAACATTCAGAGAGAAAGAGAGAGAGAGAGAGAGAAAGAGACAGAGAGACAGAGAGGGTGTGTGTGTGTGTGTGTGTGTGTGTGTGTGACTGTGTGTGTTTGACTGTGTGTGTGTGTGTGTGTGTGTGAGAGAGAGAGAGAGTGTTAGAGATAGAATAGAGCAGAATAGAATGAAGAAAGAGAGTTTGAGGGACAAGGACAGGCAGGCCTAGGGAAACCTAAGGTAAATTGACAATAGGTAGGCGACTAAACAACAGCTGTTATCAGGTTCAATGTAAACCTGAGAAAACACCCTGAGCTAACAGTCAATGGTATTTACAAGAAATCCAATGTATATGCACATGCACTTACATTCGCAAACGCACACACACACACACACACGCACGCACACACACACAAACAGTCACTGATGGACACACACGTACAACACAATACAAAAACTCACAACACAGCAAAGCCAATTTTTCCCTTCTGTTGAATAAATAAAATCCCATTCTAAGTCCTGCATTGTAAGAAACATCCTGTTGTCATGGATATTGGCGGCCGCGGTGCACTGTCTGCCAAAAGGCACTGAGGGTGTGCACGTGTGCCAAAAGAATGCCACAGACTCTTGGACATCTTCACTACTGTGGCTTTGGATTTTACAAGCCAGCCGAGCCCCGAAGCGCTGTTTCGCTGCGAGAGTCTGGTCCACGCGGATGCTTCCGAGACTCTGCTCTTGTTTGTTTTGGCTGATTAAATCGTGTCGTAAACATCAGATATTAAACCGTATGTCACAAATCAGCTCAAATGGATTAGATGCTTTCACCGACTGGAATAAATGTAAGAGTTGCCATTTTTACTGAAATGTTTTTCCTTCAGCTCGACACAAACACACACAGGCAAACATATTATACATCCTGGCGTGGATGCACCACTGCCTCACACTCTTCTGTAGCTAAAGATTAATAACCTAACCCTCACTTAGGTGTTTTGACTTTTCGTTTTAACAGTATTGGCCATAACATATTTTCCCCCACAGCAAACAACCAGCTAAGAATCTACTGGGTTTTTTTTTTTTTTGGCATATTAATTTTCTCATGGACATTATCAGACTAACAAAATGCAGTAGAGAGCAGACACTGCAATATTAAAGTGTTATTGATATGTTATTGGTGATCCACCAAACTCTCAAAAAAATACATATTAAAAAAAAAAAACAACAACAACAACAACAAACAAAACCAAGACTACTTCATAGCTGAAACACAGAATATATACAAAACCACGAACCTTTAAAGAAAATCACAGCTCAACTTTGCCTGAAAGCAAAGTCACCAGAACCTATAAGTGAGCTGAAAAACACTATTAGAGACAACTACTGTTTCAACAGTGTCATGCAAACACTACAGATCAATAAAAACTATACTCTATATATAACCACACACTGCCAGGAACTCTTTACAGACTACCATACCACTCTACCGAAATAAATAAGCAGAAAAGACTTCAGCGCTTTAGAGTAATAGAAGTTTCAGTGGATGGTACCAAGTCTCAGGCCTGTGGTGAGTAAGTCAAGACAGAAGTCCATTCTTAAGTGAGGGAGAAAACTCCTTGTAAATTAATAGGTAATTTACAGCTACACAGATAAGGGAGCATAGGAAGGTCATAGCAGTAACATGAGTAATTGATCTCCGGTAGTATTTTCATCTAATTATGTTGATAAGACAGTATTGTTGTTTTGTCTGTGTGTGTGTGTGTGTGTGTGTGAGTGAGTGAGTGAGTGAGTGTGTGTGTGTGTGTGTGTGTGTGTGTGTACTGAAGGAGGGTTAAACCAAACCAACTCCAGATGTGTCCATGGCCAGAGGGAACCTGAGCACTTTTGTTAAGGAGTCCTGATTATTTCCTGATGGCTGTGAATGCGAATGTGTGTGTGTGTGTACATGCGCGCGCGAAAGAGTGCAACACCGAAAGAGAAAAGCAAAACTGACAAAGGTAAATCTACTTCAATAACCCGCTTTTTTTAACCTTTAATAATTAAGTGACACAACCAGACAAAATCGTTCCTTTTCTCTCTTCCCCGTTAAGTCATTTAATCTGTTCGTTTTGTGTGTGTGTGTGTGTGTGTGTGTGTTTAATAATTTGAGTTTGTTGATGCTATTATTGTTACTATGAAGTTATTAATGACTATTGACTGTCACATTCTGCAAGTGGAAGAAACACTGAAATAAGCAGATGCCGGGCTACTGCTGTAACATCGGTTTGATTACATAAATATATTGCATTTGAAGGCAGCAATATTGCTATAATTACACGCGTCATCATTTGAAAATATAATAAAATCGCTAACAGGCTATTATTACAAAATCTCTCTATGTAGAGAGACATTATGCAATGTTTTGTAATCGTCCATGTCAATAGACGTAATTTAATTTCGCCCAACTGAAAACTGTTAGGAGTTAGAGAAAGATAGGATTTTTTTCCCATTTGCTGGCCTTCCTCACTAAACAGACGGTTCAACTACAAAATACACGTGCGTGTGCATAAACCACATACACAGCCACAGAGAGGAAAACATATTTCTCCAGGGCACGTTACTTGGGCGACGATTCAGAGCTGGGAGAGTGATAGATACAATTGTGTAGTTGTTAGGAAACTCGTATCCAGATTACACTACGTGCTGTGCTCCCAAAGCTTTTCCTTAGTTACGACGTAGTACATTTAGGCGTAACAGTAATAAAATTACTCCGGCTAAGATTTTCCAAACAAATTCCTTTTAAAATTGCAAACAAAAGGAAATCGTCATCCCTTCATTCCCTGTACCGCTCTCTCACATAGGCTTTAGGCTACACTACGATACCAGCACTCTCTGAGATTAGGGTTTATAGATGCAAGTGCACCACTCCAAAACTTTGTGACCTTGGGTCGCAATTCTACACCGGAACAACTGACTGGTGAGAAATTTCAAACCCTTGCAAACTGCGATGCAAGTCGCGTTTCTTTGGACTAGAACAACACAGTTCCACTCCGTTTTCAAATATTTGCCACCCGAGTGTGAGTATGGTAGTGCTCATGCACGACACATACTCACGCACACAAAAATTTACACACAAACACACACACACACACACACACACACACACACACACGCCAAATAAAGCGTCACACACACGCAGTCCCTTTCCTAGAGTTTTAGACCTAGGGAACCTTTCGTACATCGCAAGTTAACTGGAGGATGGTAACGACTGAAGTAGAATTTTACACGAGAGAGAGAGAGAGAGAGAGAGAGAGAGAGAGAGAGAGAGAGCATCTTTCTCTCATATAAACGAGAATACACTCACGAAGGCCATGGTAAGGCTGATCGCCAAAGGAAAGCTCTCCTCGCGCGCCTGAGTGGCAGGGGCATGTCTCGCGCCTATACCCTGGATGGAACCCAGGGTCCCGCTGAAATTCAAGACAAGCTTTAAAAGTCCTGTGGACCGAACGCTGCTCCACTCTCCCTTATGATGTGCTCAGTGCTCCGCTATCCCCGTACAAAACTCCTCCTGCTAACGTGCGATTGGTCCAAAGAGATAAGAGGGGGGTTGGGGGGGACAACTTGTCAAGAGGTATTTTTCTGCGGGGCGGCAACTTTTACGGCGATCACAGGAGCAGGTCGTAACACGTCATTATAGGTCGCTCTGTAAATGGTGACATTTTAGAATCAACCGAAAAATGTGGCTTTGTCAGTGATAACCCCCCTCTCCCCTTTCACACACGCACGCGCGCGCGCGCGCGCACGCACACACTCACACACACACTCACACACACACACACACTCACACAGTCACCCTGAAAGCTGGAGTCTAATAAGGACAGATGTAATCCCTAGCTCACTGTGATCCTATAACACTGGGGTGTGTGTGTGTGTGTGTGTGTGCGCGTGTGTGCGCATGTGTGTGTCTGTGTTACAGGAGAGTTAATCCGGTGTGTGTATGTCTCTTTGGTTGCCCTGGTGGTGAGGAAACTAATGCCAACATCCAGGGCACCTTGGTCTCTTTGGATCACTCTGAATGGAAGGAAGAAGTGAGGAGACAAGATGAGGAGAGACCAGAACCATGATGAGGGGAGCAGATATGACTAAGAAAATGTTCTCCTCTCGGCTGACATCCCCTCCAGTTCTACCAGTTTTCACAAGTCCTAAAAAAAGGACACGCATGCACACATGTGCACACACACACACCCACATACACAGGAATAAGACAAGATATAGAAGACCTTCAGTTAATTATCAGGACTAATGACAACTATACTGTACTGATGTTTTGGCCTTCCAAATGATATAATCTTCCATATTCACCCTTAATTACTATCATATGAAGTCAGTCTCTCTTTTTAATCTCCTTCACACACACACACACACACACACACACACACACACACACACACACACAAATATAAGGTACATGTACAAATGTGCAGGCAACATACAATACACATACAAACTGCACATAACACACTGCACACACACACTGCACACAGTCAGTCAGCATATTGCATAAAGCAGGAACAGTGTGGAGTGGAAAGAGAGAGAGAGAGAGAGAGAGAGAGAGAGAGAGAGAGAACAAGCATTATTGACAGATCCACGATGATGGTGTGTCTAAAACCCAACTGACCAATAAGTTCTTTTCCCCCCCCCCCCCCATCAATCAATAGGCTTTAGTAGCGCCTGCCAAATAAAGCCAGCTATCCTGCTGCCACGTCAACTGTAATGTCAGCACAAACGTCGAAGCAGAATGACATTTCTGTTATCAGAATCATAAAAACTCCCTTAAGCAATCCATCATAACATCCATCCCCATACCTTCTGAAGTATTTTGAACCACCACACACAGTGACTGCACAAAAACCAAGTGGTGTCAGTTCACAATGTACATCTGTGTACAAACTGAATTCAGTTTATACTTAGACTCATGTTTATA